>NW_018225903.1:201747-202544 GCF_001263595.1 Phalaenopsis equestris | reverse complement strand
CGACGATGCGACAAAATAGGTGTCCTCCCTAGGCAAAATTGACGTTCCGGACGCGCTGGCGCAGTCCGTTTCGTCATCCGGGGTCGCTCGGACGACGTCGTCGACGGTCGGGTCAAAAACGCGTCGAAATTCAAATTTCACAAAAATATTGACCCGCGATCGATTGTTTCAAAAATTTCATTCGAGTCTTCGACGGGTAACAGTGCAAGCGATGTGAATTATGGCGATCGGACGTGTTGGCTCTCCGAATTGCGAAGTTTGTGCGCGCGGGGGGGCGAATTGTGCAGAAGGCCACCCTAAGGCTCAAAAAGGTCCTATAGGGATCCCTTTTGGGTTTCCTCATGTTGGTTTCACCCTTCTAAATGCTAGAAGTCGATACCACACACTTGGAACCACAAAAGAGGACGGAAATAGGTCGAATTAAAACGAGGCGGGCACCACTTCTAAGGTTCTAAGATAGTCAAAGGGAGATCCCTAAGGCTAGATCCTAAACCCTAAGAGGAAGACTAGACCTCACTAAAAATGAGGTCAACAAGGGGCATAAAATTTCCTCCTCAGTTATGGGATCAGAGACAAATGAATAGAGCGGGTTTTACCAAGTAAATGGTTTGTTGAAATAAATTGGTTAAACATAAGATGGACATCACTTTTTTTTTATGGATTATGTTGATTTTTCAAGAAAAATCTATGAATTACAAGAAGCGTGATTCCATAATCAGTTAAATGAATATGAAAGAAATTTGATTGGCTATAAATCATATAATTATTTAAAGATAAATTTATATATATATATATAT
>NW_018225903.1:193139-201660 GCF_001263595.1 Phalaenopsis equestris | reverse complement strand
TATATATATATATATATATATACCACAAAATTCTTATTTATTTACATATCTAACACCTAAACTTTTATATTTATATTTATAATAATTTTGCGTCATAATCCTGTGCATGAAAAAAGGTATTTAACTTTTGAAAAGTACATAAAAGTGATATTTTTATGTAATTTTAGAGATTTGAAAGTTTTGCATGTAAATATGAAAATTTGTGTTAGATATGTAGATACAAAAAAATTAAATGGTATGTATTTAAATGCAACTTATTTATTTGAGAAAAAAAATTACCAATCCACCAGAACATGATGTGATAGCGTGTTCATCCCAAGGCATAGGAATCCCATCAAAACGATTATATGCTCCGCCATGTCCTTGACTAGTACCAACTCGATGGTTGATAACTATGTCAGCCATAGCTCTAATTTTGTGCTGGGCCAGTTTCTGAAGTAAAGTTCTTAATTGGTGCTCAGACCCATAAGCAGAGTCAAGGGAATAAAGGTTTTGCGGTAGATAGCCTGAAAACAAGAAAAAGCTGCCTAATTCTGTCCGGACAAAAAGGAAAATCATTAAATGTTGTTGTTCTTACCTTCTGGAGAAAAAGAGTGAGTAGCAGGAGGGAGCCAAACTGATGTAAATCCAGAGTCAGCGAGTTCAGGAACCTTTTTCTCTAAGTTACTCCACCAATCATTTTTATGAGATTCCCAATTGAATCCCTAGAAAGAATCTAATTTGTAAACCGATAACTTGAAGCAAGTCCAAACATTAGTTAATAAACAGAGGGTCCAAATATTCATCATATAAAACTTCAAAAACTTATAGGCTTCTAGCCTTTAACCTCTAATCAACTGCATCAACCTGAACTCATTTTCTTAAGCATATAAAACAAGCCAAATCAAAAGAAAAAAATTTCACTTGCAGCGCAGGGAGCTGATTTATAGCTTATAAATAATGTACTCATAAAGAAGTGAAAGGCATTAAACATAGTGGCGACAAATTTATTTCATTCATCAAAATGTGAAACCTACGTAGTATGCAATAGCTTGGTCCAGCACTCCGAGTTAAATAGCTATTAAAATGATAGTGTGAACCCCTGATTCCCAACCACAAGCAGTGGTATCGCATTTCTCGTATTGATTTTTCCATTTTAGAGATTATAGAATATTGAGAAGGATAGATTATACCTGGGCCCCTAAGCTTAATTAGTCACATAAGTCCATATTTTAAAAAACCCTACAGTGGCATCCCAAGCATTTTTTGTTATATGTGGAGTCTGATTATGGAGTTCAGAGGAAACACAGCACTTGGAATAGCTTCTGGCACCTGGTATCAGTCCTGGATTGGCGCCCCTGCACCTGGAGTTGTGCCCCGATGCAAGTAAGGGTGCCAAGTCACCCAACACCATGCTTCCGAGAAAAAGTCGTTGGAATTGCAGCACCTAGGAGGGACGCAACCGTGCCCAAATCGTTCTTCAAACCAGATCACCCTGTAATCAAATTTCTGCAATTCGGCATTTAAATTTCATCTTCACTGAGGGAATGGCAAGCGTATATACTGAAGGATTTGGATTTTGCGATTTTATCTTTTGTTAGAGAGAAGATGTGTGTGTTCTTGAGTTCCAAAATTATAGAAAGGCCTGAGTGTGGTGTAATCTGTACATTTCTTCATAGTCAATTTCTTGGTGTGCCGTGGCTCCATGATTTTTTTCCGTTTTCGAATTTTCCACATTAAATCTTAGTGTTCTTTTGTTTTTCTGTGATTCCTTGTTCGTGTGCTTCTGTTCAAAGTTTTGTTTTTGATCTCTTGAACTATATTTTCATATTTCCATGCATATCTCTCACCACATCAAGTGGTATTAAAGCGCAGTTTTCTGAATATCTTTAATTTGGGTGGGAGCAATGACCGACCGACGAAGCTAAGTACAAGATGGAGAAGTTCAACAATTCATACTTTGCTTTCTGGAAAATGCAAATTAAAATTTTATTGTATAAAAAAAACTGCATTTGCCACTGTAAGGAATCGCCAAGAAGCCGGAACCAATGACTCTAAAAGAATGGAAAGTTCTTGATCGAACAACACTAAGTTTGATCTGTCTTTCATTTTATATATTTGTTACTTTCAACATTGTGAATGAGAAAACTACAGTTTATCTCATGGTTGCACTGACAGGAATGTATGAGAAACCTTCGACTTCAAACAAAGTCTTTTTTTATGAAGAGATTATTCAATATAAAGATGGTGGATAGTAATAATGGCTGAGCACATGAATAATTTCAATAATGTGACAAATCAGTTGTGCTATAATGCATCGAGTTCGATGACAAGATCAGAGCTTCATTGTCAGACAGTTAGGATGGCCAGTCACTATGGTAGTAACACTTCAAGTAACATGAAGTTAAAACTATAATAACAATATGGGGTTAGTGTTGAATGATAAAGTTCACAAAAAAAGGAATGGTGAAACTTTAAATTCTGCACAAAATATTTAAAAATAAAGGAATGAAACTAGATAGAAATAAGGCAGGAAAAGATTCAAGTCCAAGTGAGAAAAGTCTTGGTCAAGGAGACAAAAAGGCAAAAGTGAATGTTGAAACTGTGACAAGATATGTTACTTTAAGAAAAAATGCAAAGCTCCTAAAAATGTCGGTGGGGAGTTTTAGACATAAAGTAATTTACAAATGTCTCCACAGATTAAATCCAAAATAACTTCCTTATTTTATCACTAGATATTACTAAATCATGGATAGTAGATTAGATGCCTCTTTTTATGCTTTCCTTAACAAAGAGGTGTTTAAAAATCAAACTCTCATTGGGAGACAAAAAGGTCTGCAATATTGTTGAAAAGCATGATGTTGATATAAGGTCGTCAAATGGATTAATTTGGAGGTTCAATGAAGTTAGACATATACCATGTTTGAAGAGAAATTTGATTTCCATAAGTTAGCTTGTAAGGTCAGGGTATGTGACTACTTTCAAAGGTGATTTGTGGAATGTTATTAAAGAGACAATAGTAATGGGTCGAGGCAACATTGAAAGCATCATTTATCTTTTCAATGAAATGTTTAAATTCATTGGTGTTGTTGGAACAAAAGGTGATGCACGTTTATGGCACTGCAATTTTGGCCATATAAATGAGAAATGTATGAAGTCCCTACTTTCTAAAAACAACCTTCCTGATTTAAACTCAATAGATCAAGATTTTTGTGAAGATAATATTTATGGAAAGAAAAAGAAAATTACTCTCTAAAAGTGAGTCAAAGATGAAATCCAAGGAGCCAGAGTTAGTGCTCCAATTCAATATATTGGAGGTTCTCAATAATTTATCATTTGCATTAATGATCACTCCAGGAAGGTATGGGTGTACTTCTTGAAACATAAATTTGATGTATTTGAGAAGCTTAATTAGAAAACCATGGATGATAATGAGAAAGGCTAGACGTAATGTCAAAAGATCAGATAATAGTGGCGGGTGAGGTTAAATTATTATTGTTTCAAGAGGGATCAGACATGAGTTTGTTGTTCCAACAAAACTATAACAAAATGATGTTGCAAAGCCCGTGAATAGAAAACTAAAGTTGATCTCACATCTAAAGACCATGGAAATAAGTTTGATGATTATATGATACAATTTTTACATAAAACTTTTCACTTCAAGTTTTCATGCATCCTGACTTATTATTTTCTCCACAGAACTATGAGATAATCAAAATTACATTCAGTTGATTGCATAATATTTATAATCACATATAAGGAGCATGCAAACCAGTTTGGTGATGATTGAACACTATTTTTACTTAAATTTTGTATTTTGGATTTTCATGCATGAAAAATGATCTCATGTAAATTTTTTTTTTATCGAAATATTATTTTTCAAACTGGATTGTGTGAATACGTTTGAATCGTCGAAACCTGTCAAATGAACTTCTCCATGCTCAAATTGGACTTCATTTTGTGGCTCATTTAGCCTACGATAGTTTGGACAATAATTTCGATAATCTAAGAATGACCCTTATAATTCACTCAAAAAGAACTCAATCAAAATCAAATTTCAACCAAATCAAATGTGAGCTAAAAACACTTAATTTAATCAGATAAATCTCATTAAAAACTTTTATTCAAAATTCATCAAAATTCTCTTCTAAGATGGGGCTCATACTGTGACTTGAAATATCTTGAGATAGAGGCCACTTCAACTAAAATTAATTGCAACAATGTGTTCTTATTTTTTTAACCAAATGAGTCAAAATTTTGACTATAACCACCTCAATCACCCATAACAACCTTGTCATTCCAAATTAAAATATCTTGAGATTGAGATCACTTCATCTGAAACCAATCGCACAATTAAATTCCTTACCTTTTCCTATTCCAGATAAGCTAGGGTTTCAATTTTAGCCATAACCACCTTCTCGAATTCAAATTTCCCCCCAAAAAATTGAATATTTCCTCTTTCACTCATAACTCCTCGCTCTGTTTTCCTCCCCACTTAAACCTCATTTGGCCGAAACTCTCCCTCCTCACCCCTTCTTCCTCGTTAGTGAAAACCCCCTCTCCCCTCATTATCCTTCTTCTTCCTTCGTAGCCACATACTCTCTTCTCCTCTCTACATCAAGGAAGGCAAAGAGCTTATCATCATCCAAGCAAGGAAATCAAGGAGTTCCACCCAAAGCAGAAGTATAAATCCTCCCCTATTTCATTCCAATAAGTGTTATATGAATTAATTTTGGAAAATCATGATGTGAACTCTCCTTTTTCCCCCTCCTTTTCTCCATGGCCAATCATCTCCTCTCTTATCCCTATCTCTTTTCTCCGTGATCGACCCTCTGCCCCTTTCCCTCTCTTTTCTCTTTGGTCAAACCTCTCTTCCTTCCTCCTTCTATAGCCTAATCACTCTCCCATTCACTTCCACTCCCTTTTCCACACACACTTCCTCGCCTTCTCACATATCTAAAACCCTAACCCTTGCTTCTCTTCCTCTCTCCTACCAAAACCCATCACAAAAACATAGGGCTCATTCTCACACACCACATCTTCTCTCTCCTACCCAAAACCATAAACCATAACTCACACACTTCCTCACCATCTCACATACCCGAAACCCTAACCCTCGCCTTCTCTTTCTCTCCCTCCTACCCAAAACCCTAACCCTAACCCTCGCCATCTCTTTCTCTCACTCCTACCAAAAACCACATACCCTAACTCACACAATTCCTCGCCTTCTCACATAACTGAAACCCTACCCCTCACCTTCTCTCTCTCTTACCCGAACCCTACCCCTCACTCACACAGCTCTCTCTCTCCTACTTGAAATCATTACCTAACCCTAACCTACCACATTTCTATCTTCTTCTCTCCACTGAAACCCTAGTCAATACACTCTCATCCTCTCTTCTCTCTCCTACCCGAAAAATTCACTCACTAAAACACACACGCCCATTTTCTACGGCCTAAATCCAAACCCAAACTCTTATTTTATGTCTCTGTCTCATACAATATAAAAATCATGTGGTTACCTTATGTATTATGCAATATAAAAATTATGTGGCTTTGTGTCTTATACAATAATTCATGTTGTTACCATATATATCATGCAATATTTTCATGTGCTTAGGTGTATGTCTCATGTAATATGAAAATGATGTGGTAGTCTTATGTTTTCATACAAAACCATAATGCGATAGTCTTGTGTCTTTCATGCAAAACCCTTATATGATAGTCTCATATCTCACATGCACAATTATGTGATAGTTTTATGCCTTCCATGCAAAATTATGTGGTAGTCATTTACGTTCCATGCAAAATTATGTGATAGTCTTATGTCTTTCAATTCTTGCAAACTCTTTATGATTTAGACTTTCTAGTCTATGCGAAATTCATGTGATAGTCATATATATTTCATACAAATCTCCATGTTCATTTACGTTTCATGCAAATATTCATGATTGAGTTTATATTTCATGCAAAGATTCATGCTTGGGTTTTTGTTTCATGCAAATCTCAATGCTTGGTTTATTTTTCATACAAATTTTCATGTTGTGGCTTTATGTTCATGCAAGCAAGCAAGTTGTGACTTTATGGCTTTAGTGAAAAACATGCTTAGAATGTTTAGCTAACAAAAACCAAAAAAAAAAGAAAATAAGTGGGCTTGTATGCCTAAGGGTGGAGATCTTTATAAGCTAGAAACTTAAAGAAAGACTTACAAAATTTACATCATTGAAGTAAGGAAAATTAAAAATTTGAAAAATAAAATTAATCATTTTTATAAAATATATAAATTTAAATGTGCTATAAATTGACTAATTTTATAAAATTTATATAAATTTAAAAGGTGCTCCAAATTAACTATTTTCATAAAAATTATGTAAATTAACATGTGCTCTTAATTGAATGTTTTTATAGTATTTATATAAGTTTAAAATGAGCTTAGAAAAGAGGGTAATAATATAAGTTTATTTGTCCTCCAATTTACAATAATCATCATAAGTTTATTTTAAGTTCTTAAAGCGAAGTAAGTCTATTTGTAAGTAAAACATTTCAAACTTAATTTTTTCAAAAAGTAAAACTTAATCGTTTTTCCGAGTAAAAATATTTAAAATCTTTTTTTAAATAAACCTTATCTTTTCTAAAATTTAAAAATTAAAATCTTTACCCAGTAAAAAAATGTCAAAACTTTATGAAAAAATCTCAAATTTTTCAAAATGAAACTTAAAACCTTTTTCAAATAAACTATTTCAAAATTTACATAAAACATTTTAAAGTAATACCTTAATAATTTTTTTTAAAAAGAAAACTTGAAACCTTTGCTAAATAAAACCCTTTTCTAAAATTAAAATTAAGAGTTTGTCATATGAAATATTCAAAAAAAAAATCGATTAGCCGAGTGGCACGGGAGTCGTCGAGCGTAGCCTTAGAGTCGAGCCAAGTCGAAGAAGAAGACGAAGGAGTTTTGTCAATCCTTGAGCAGTCTGGTACAAGTAAAGTGGTGGGAGCGGCTGTCGGTCAACTTTTTCGATTGATTAGATTTATTTGAAAAATATGATATATGAAAATAATTTTTTAGATTTAATTTAAATATAAAAGATATATAGTTTGAGTTTTAAAAGTAGTATGTTTTAATTTTTGAAAAATGAGACCAAATAGATCTCATTAGTCTGATAGTTTGCATAATCGTGTCTGATACCGCGAATATTACACTCTCCCGAAAGATAAGTGTAGACCTCGGCGATAGACCCAATCCTGCAAACTAAGAGATTTGTGACATCCGTTTAGTCTGCGAACCTTTTATATATGACCGACAAGTTCCCCTATCTAATACAAAGATTAGATAGGGTTTATTTTACCTGGGTTCAAAGTGCCCTATAGAGGCAAGCCCCTATAGTTAATTACATCCCAAATGACGGGAGTCACTTGAGAAAACTCTCGATAATGATCAATGGTTCTAGTCTTCAAGAATTCAAAGTTTAGGTTTTCAAGGTAGGACGTGGAAAAAGACAAGTGAGAGTGGCTCAAATAGGAACAGTTATTTCAGGAGTCCAAATAAAAAAAAAAGGTAGGAGATGTCATAGATCCTGAGGAGAATCCCAGTGACTTCTCAAACTATCCTACTGTGTGACTGCATTTTTAGAGATTATGTTATTTAAATGTTCAATCCTGCCTACTGTGTGGTTATGTTTTGGAAAAGATGTTATTCAATAGTTCAATCCTGCCAATTTTATTACTTAGGACTTACATTTGCATAATACCCGATTATACAAATAGCCCACAGAGAAATGAGGGTTTATATCGTACCGTACGATAACCTCGGAACCTAAATCGAGTTAGGACTCATGTCGCACCACATAGTTGTACAAGAGTCTAAAAAGGGAGTATGGGGATTTACGCCACGCTAGGCGAGCTGCCTCGAAGTCCTATGAGTTGTTATTATGCTAGGAAGGGATAATGTTGAAGAAGATCTTCTTGTTGCTCGCTTCAAGCTCCTCGTCGTGCTGCCCAAAAAGTTGGCTCCAAGCTCTTGTCGTCGCGATGGCTCCAGGGTTTAAGTGTTTGCGATTGGTGATTTGTGCTTCTCAGTTTTGGTGTCAATTTTTGGTTTTGTTTTGTTTTAATTTTTGGTTTTGCATGTAGAATAAACAAATTGCAGGTAAATAAAATGTACTTGAAAGGTAAAATGCAGTAAAGTAAAATGTTGTTGATAAATTATAAAAGCGTACCTGGGCATCTGCTACTGTTGCGTGATTAATATTACGAGCATAGTATGATTTGCAGCAGATCTTAATAAACTTGCAAGAAAATTAAATAAAGCAAGAAAACCCAGCATGAAAGTCATAAAAACGAGTAGTAAAAATCACAAGCAAAAGAAACATATAACCACATATGAAAGATCAGAACTTGATATAAGACATTAGTAAAAGTGGGGGCTCAGAGCTGGGCTGTGTGCTTCCCGGTCTTGAGTAAGAGTTGTCAACTCAACAATCTACAGGATGTAGTTCTTAACCTCAATCCAAATGACTAACCATGGACTTTTATAAATTTT
>NW_018225903.1:190828-191626 GCF_001263595.1 Phalaenopsis equestris | reverse complement strand
GGGTCACGTCTCGGTGCATCATGTCTAGTGTCAAGATCAGTTCGTGAATCAGGCTCTAGTGACGTGTTTCCTTATTCATTTGAAAATTAGGTGAATGAATGCTCACCTAGAGTGTGCTCATAAGATCTAGGAAGCTTGTGCTGAGAATTAGGTGGATGTACTCTCACTTATGGTGTGCTCCTAAAAATTAAGAAGTCTATGCTGAGGGCTAGGTGGATGGACTCTCACCTAAGGTGTGTGCTTAAGCTCTAGGAAGCCTACACTGAGGACTAGGTGGATGGGCTCTCACCTAGAGTGTGCACCTAAAGTCTAGGAGGTCTACACTAAGGGCTAGGTGGATGGACTCTCACCTAGGGTGTGTTCCTAAAACTCTAGGAAGCCTACTCTTTAACTTATGCTTAAGGTGATTTAAGGTTTTCTATATCTTCCAATTAATTAAATCATCAATCCCCATCTTTATGACTTAACCATTTAGCAAGAAAGAGAAATCAAAACAAAATAACAAGAGAGGAAAAGAGATCAACCCGCTTCCAAAACTCAAAGCAAGAAAGGGGCGAGGGGCAAAAACACAAAACAATGTTAGAACTACCCAAAATAGTATCCAAACTGCTCCGAAATCAGCCCACAAAAGTGCCACAAAACTGTGAATAAATTACCCCAAATCAGTCACCAAAAAGCACCCCAAAGCAGTGCCAAAACAGTGCCAAA
Source organism: Phalaenopsis equestris (assembly GCF_001263595.1). NCBI lineage: Eukaryota > Viridiplantae > Streptophyta > Magnoliopsida > Asparagales > Orchidaceae > Phalaenopsis > Phalaenopsis equestris. The sequence continues at coordinate 190,918 of NW_018225903.1, read as the reverse complement.
ACAGTGCCAATACGGTGCTAAAACCGCTACAAATATCAGAGCACGAAACACCCCAAAACAGTATCAAAACAGTGCCAAAATTGGGTTTTT
>NW_018225903.1:188371-189124 GCF_001263595.1 Phalaenopsis equestris | reverse complement strand
CGCGAGGAAGAGGCGAGCGGAGCTTGGATTTCGGTGCAGAGAAGCGTGGCGTGCAAGGGAGATCGGGATCGAGCTTCTTCGACGCAGGGAAGGGGCGAGCAGGCGAGGGTGTCGAGCGGGGTTTGCAGCTCCTTCGATGCTTCGATGCGGGAGACGGGAGTCGAGCGGGGGACTCTAGTGCCGAAGGAAGGAATCGGGCGAGAGAAGGAAGAGGCGCAGTGCAGAGAGGGGGAGAAGGTAAGCGGGAGTCTGTCTATTCGCAGAGGAGCGTGGGAGGGGGAGCGCGATCGAGCGGGACCAACCGAAGAGGAAAAAGGGGCGAATTGAACTGTATAGCCAAAAATTTCAGAGCCGTTACGTGAAGCATTAACGTGGAATTGAATGATTTCCTTCCAGGCAGTCAACTTAAAAAATTGTTTAACCTTTGTTCAGCCCGAGTTCAGCCCAAATCGAACCTGAGTTGAACCTGGGTTGAGTCTGGGCCCGCGCCCCGCTATCGTGCATCAATTTTCGTGTTAGCCGCTCACGCGCGAAACCATAGTGATATGGGTGTCCTTTCTGGCTAAAGTTGACGTTCCGGACGCTTCAGCTCGGTCCGTTTCGTCATCCAGGGTCTTCTGGACGAGTTCGCCGACGGGCGAGTCGATTTAAGCCAAAATCGTGTGTGATGCAATGAGTGCATGAATTGCAGCGTTCGTGAGTAATCGAGTCACAAAGGGTTCACCTAAGGTTGTTTGAAGGTTGTTTGATCCT
>NW_018225903.1:138995-188316 GCF_001263595.1 Phalaenopsis equestris | reverse complement strand
GTTGAGTGCTTGGAACCACTTATGCGAGTTCTTCACAAAAATGAGTCAAGAAGTGGCTTGAAGTTCTACGGGAGGTAGGCTCCATTGCTAGTCCGCTAGGATGGTCAATAAGAACTCCTAAAGCTAGATCCTAGGTTCTAAGAGTAGAAAACTAAGACCTCACTAAAAATGAGGTCAACAGCGGCGAAAGAACTTGTGCCCTAACCTGGCAAAGAAGAGAAGAAGAGGAATAAGGGTATTTAAAGAAGGAGAGCCCGTGCACTGTCCAGCAGATGAGGAAGCTTGGGAGAAAGAAAGGCTCGTGCGAGAGAGCCAGCTCTCGTATGATTCGATTCTCGCAAAGGGAGGGAGGAAGACGAAGCTTCGAGCGGTAGAAGGCTCGACAGAGAGGATTTCTAAGGTAAGATATTTACTAAGATTTTTATAATTAATATATATATATAATTAGGATTACATCAAATAAATATGAAATTTTGATACTTAAATAATGAAAATTTAAATAATAAATTTATTAAATTGTACACCTACATTTATTGTAGGTTTAAATTTTAAAAGGGTCGAGGCTAATGAAATTTAAGAACAAATTAATCATCCTCGAGGTGAGAACTTGTACTTTTAAATCATAGTAATAATTTGTTTCTTCTCATATTTATAATTGATGATATTTGTGGATATTTTATTCTGATTAAGTTATATTTTTCTTTATTGATCATATCGTTGTAAATGTTCTAGTTATTTACTCATGCATTTTAGTGTATGTTTTATATAGTATGATTGAATGTGAAGAATAAATATGTTTATGTTGAATGCTTATATATACATAACTGATTATGATAAAGCACCCTTTGATGGTATTAATGAGAGAACACTAATCGTGTAAATAGAAAAAGATGTTGATATTGATGTGTTTTAATTGACACATTTTTAGACAATGTCTTCTATGATGATTGTATAGATATGAAATTATATTGATATGATAATGATATAGATCCCTACGAATAGCATTTTAAATGTTTATATTGATTGATAAATAAGCTTAATTGACATGCATATTATTGTTTCTTTTACTGTATTAATTTAGTTTAGAAGTATGAGTATCCAAAGGCACTTTAGCTCACAGTTATTTCAACTAATTTTTCAGGCTTAATTAAATTAATGAAAAATGAGCAATAGACGATAAAACGATTATACAAGACACAGACAACCATCAACGAAGTAATTATAAATTATATTGTTTTAATTTAATTTTTAGTTGCTTTTTCATCTATTAAACTATGAGTAAGAATAGAAAATTTAATTCACTCATCCGACGGTCCATTCCCGCCTTGGTTAATTCCAAGCCCTGGGTGGGGTCGTGATAAAAATGATATTAAAGCCAGGGTTGAGATAAATTAGGTGGATATTGATGAAAGAGCCAATAGGATAATTATAAGAAAATTTTAATATATGAAACCAGCTTAAAGAATTAATTTATTCATTCAGGCATAGCGATACACCTGAAATTGTAGAAGAAGAGATATTGATAGAAAAAGGAGTACAATCTACTATAAATGTTAACATGAATGTGCTCGCCTAAATGATGACGACGATGACTCAACTGATTCAGGAGTCCAGATCGCACTCTAATAATACAATTGTTGTGGATAAGTACCTAAAGATATTTCATGATCTACGTCCACCTCTGTTCAAAGGAACCGAAGACCCAATTAAAGCAGAAAATTAGCTAATGAGGATAAAGAAGATACTAAATAGCATGGTTTGTACAGATTAAAGAAGAGTACGTTGGCGGTATTTGTGTTGGATGGAGAAGCCAAAATGTGGTGACGTGGGCAACGTCAGGACTAGTTAGCAGGCATGCCTTATAATATAATAAGTTGGGAGGGGTTTGTGGACTTTTTAGAGAATGGTTCGTACATTTATCTGCTTGAAGACAGATGCAAGGCAAGTTCGTCAAGTTGAGGAAATGAGAGAAGACGGTCATGCAGTACGAAGCGGAATTCGTTGCACTATCAAGGAATGCACCACAATTGATCGTTACCGCAAAAGAAAAGTGCTATAGATCCCTATCGTGATTAAAGGATTCTATGAGACGGTCGTTAGTACTCTTAGGAACCGATGAATACTCGGTATTAGTGGAGCGAGCTAGAATAGTAGAGATTGACTATGAGCTACTTAGAAGCTTAAGGAGATGCACAAAAGGAAGATTACAGAAGAGCACAGAGCTCACTCAGAAGGATTCAATGAGTAGAAGTCCAAGAATAATTTAGGTGGAGTTAACAGAGATACGACTCGGGGTACTGGAGTCACTTGTACCAAATGCAGAAGACAATGTAAAGGTGAATGTTTGTTGGGCTTTAACACTTGTTATTGGTATTGTTAGCTTGGTCATATAGCATGATATTATCCATATCTTGGCCAGAAGAGCGTTGAAGATCAGAAATCTGATGGAGCTCTACGGGCAGAAAAAGATAGGGTCAATAGCTTCAGCTCTAACCAAAAGTCAACCAAGAAAACTGGTTCAACCTCGGGTATATTCCCTCACTCATAGTGAGCCTGAAGAACCTATTGTTGTTGATGGTGGCGAGGTATGATTAGTTTGGTGTTTTCTTAGTATGTTTTCATGTTTGAATTTCTGTGTTCTGAAGTATAGTTGAATCACCTTGTATAGAGTTTTTACCTTTATAGTGATTATTTATCATATTAATGATTGATTGTTAGTTGCGTGGAAAACAAATGTTGACCAACTTAATGAGAAATTATTGGAGGACTGTTTTTAAATTTCGAGGACGAAATTTTTGTAAGCGAGGAAGATTGTAATGCCTCGATTTGTCTATTTGAAGGGCACCGAAAATTGGAATATTTGAGAGAAAACAAGGAAGAAACGAAAAGTCATGGCCAGCCGAAAGGGAGGAAAGGAAACTATAGGATCAAAAGTCAAGGAAACAAGTCCGCCTATAAAAGGCAGCCAAAGCAATATTCACTTATCGGTGGTTCAAGTGTCATGGGAGATGTCGGGCGTAGCGTTGAAGTCGAGTCGAAGAGAAAGACGGAGGATTTCTGTCAATCTTTGAGTTGTCCGATGCGAAGTGAAGTGTTGGGAGCTGCGAAGGAACCCGTGCCCTAGCCTACCAGCGAAAAAGAAGAGAGGAAGAAGCACAATTAAGGAAGGATAGCCGTGCGCTGTCGAGCAAACAAGGAAGCTCGGGCGGAAGGAAGGCTCAGGCAAGAGAGCCAGCTCTCGTGCGATTCAATTTTCGCAAAAGGAGTGAGGAAGACGAAGCTTCGCACGGTATGAGGCTCCACAGAAGGATTTATAAGGTAAGATGTTTAATAAGAATTTTATAATTATGATATATATAAAGACATAAAATTAGGATTAAATCAAATAAATATGAAAATTTTGATGCTTAAATAATGAAAAATTAAAATAATAAATTTATTATATCTTAAACACATATTTATTGTACGTTTAAATTTTAAAAGGATTGAGGTTATAAGAACAATTTAATCGTCCTCGTGGTGAGTAATTATACTTTTAAACTATAGTAATAATTTATTTCTTCTCAAATATGTTTGCAGTTGATGTTATTTGTGGATGATTTATTCTGATTAAGTTATTATTTTCTTTATTGGTCATATCATTAAAAATGTTGTAGTTGTTTACTCATGTATTTTAGTGCATGTTTAATATAGTATGATTGAATGTGAATCATACATATGTTTATATTGAATGTTTGTATGTGCATAACTGGCTATGATGTAGCACCCATTGATGGTACTGGTGGTGGAACACGAATGTATATTTGCACGTAAATGGAAAAGGATATTGATATTGATGTGTCTTAGTTTACATAAATTTTTATACAAAGTATTCTATGATAGTTGTATAAATATGAAATATTGATATAATAATGATATAGATTCCTACGAACAACATCTTAAATGTTTATATTGTTTAATAAACAAATTTAACTGGCATGCATATTATTCATTATTTTCTTCGTATCACTTTAATTTAGAAGTATAAGTATTCACTGGTTTTTAAGCTCACAGCTATTTTAACTAACTTTTCTGTTTAATTAAATTATTAAAAGACGAATGATAGACGAGAAAACGTTTATAGAAAACACAGACAACCATCAACGAGGTAATTATAAATTATACCGTTTAAATTTAATTTTTAGTGGTTTTTTATCTGCAAAATTGTGAGTTAAATTCACTTTCATCTTGAAATCCTTCTAGCTAATTTTATCCATTATTTTAAAGTTCAACTTCAATCAAATTTTTAGTTTAATCAAAGTTTCAACTTCTATCAAACATTCAACTAAAAATCAATCCTTCATAATCCAAACCAATTTGCCTATATCAGCCTTTTCAAGCCAAATCAACCCTAATCAACTCAAAACCAAACCCTTTTAGCTCAAAATTAACATTTTCAATCCATGTTAACCCTAATCAACTCATAAGCAGACCTTCTAACTAAAAATTAACATTTTCAAAACCTTAAACTTCTCAAACTTCAAAACTTTAAAATCAAATTTTTCAAAGCAAACTTCAAAACTTGAAATATTTTAAACCTTCAACTATTCAAAACCTCAAGATCTCAAATCTCCAAAGCTTTGAAGCCTTTCTAAAACATTTAAACAACATTCAAATGAATAAACAACTTTAACAAACCTTAATAAACTTCAAACAAACTTTAACAAACTTAAAATAATTTTTTTAACTTAAATTAACTAAATTAAACCAACTCATATAAAGCTTTTCAAAAAAAGTTCAATTCAATCAACTCAAATTTTTAGCTTAAGTGAATCACTTAAGTCAAACCTCATCCAACCCCAAACTTAAACCAATTGAAATCAAGTTTTTCAAATGAAATACAATCCAATCAACTCAAGTTTTCAGCTCAAGTGAATCACTAATTCAAACTTTATTCAACCGCAAATCAAATCAACTCAAATCAATCTTTTCAAACCAAATCCAAACTCTCAAATCAAAACTCAACTTTCCCCAAAAATAAATTAAATTCAATTCCCAGGGCACGCCTTCTTCAAAGTTAGCTAATCATTTCCCTGCATCTTTCCATGACACATCTTCATTAGAATATAATTCACAATCTTTCAATTCTAAGTAGATCATTTCAAACCCTGAATCTATCTAAAGTTTTGAAACAACAATCTTACAGACACCGACTTTGTATCTTTAATAATATAAGTCAATACTTTAATTAAGAGTATTCTCGGGAGAGACACATCTTGAGATGTAATTAACTACGAGGGTTCTCCCTTGAGGAAAGCATTATTTGGGTTAAAAATGGGTCAATTTCGGGTCAATTACGAGTTGGCGGGTTGACTTCAAGTCAAATTAAAGTTGGCGGGTCAATTTTTGATTTTTTTCTAGTGAACTCAATCAATAAAAATAAATGAGTTTGATTATTTAATCCCAACCTGACCCAAAAATTATTCGAGTCGGCCAGAACCTAGATTTTTTAAGTCGGTTCCGGGTCGAGTTGGCGTGTCAGGTTAATTTTTAACACCCCTATTTATTATAAACTAATATTGGTTAATCATAGTCTCATGATGAGATCACTCAAGTTGAAGATTCAAATTATTGAGAGCATGACATGGATGATGAGATGCAGTCACTAAGAGAAAATCAAACATGGGATTTGACAGCATTACCAAATGGCAAAAAGGCGTTGCATAACAAGTGGATTTACATGCTAAAAAAACTCAAATGGTTGCAAGCACTATAAGGCGAGGCTTGTTGTGAAGGGTTTCAATAAAGGAATGAGTAAACAACACTGAGATGATTTTTGGGTAGTAAAAGCAACAATTATCTGAGTTGTGTTGAGCTTAGTAGCATAAGATCTACATCTAGAGTAGATAGATGTAAAAATAGTCTTCTTACATGATGACTTGCAAGAGGAACTGTAAATGATGCAATCACGGGGATATCAAGTTCCAGGAAGAGAAGATATGGCCTGTAAACTGAAGAAGAATCTTTATAATTTGAAACCAGCACAAGATCATAGAATTGAAGATTTGAAAAGTTTTTATCAAACAATGGTACATAAAATATCAAGCAGATCATTGTTGTTTCATCAAATATTTTTGGTAGTTGTTATATTGTATTTTTTCTTATATGAATGGCATGCTGATTACAAAAGTAGATATAGAAAAGATCAATGACTTGAATGAGCAATTATTAAGAGAGTTTGAAAAGGACTTAGGTCCCACCAAAAAATTCTCGGTATGAGAATCAGCAGGGACAGGAGTGCAAGTACCTTGAAGTTGTCTCAGACAGAATATGTTGAGAAAGGTTTACATAAATTTAACATGAGTGAGGCAAATTCAGTGTGCACCTTCTCATAGTCACTTTAAGCTACCTAAAGAACAATCGCCTTAGTTTGAAGCAGATCAAACACAGCTGAGAAGAACTTTGGTGCTTCAACAGTTAGAGATCGATGTAAGTGATATATGTACAAATCCAGATATTGCACACGCTATAAGAGTGGTCAATCGGTACATGAGTAATTTAACATGAGTGAAGCAAATTCAGTGTGCACCCTCTCATAGTCACTTTAAGCTATCTAAAGAATAATCGCCTTAGTTTGAAGCAGATCAAACACAAATGAGAAGAACTTTGATGCTTCAACAGTTAGAGATCGATGTAAGTGATATATGTACAAATCTAGATATTGCACATGCTATAAGAGTGGTCAATCGGTACATGAGTAATTTAGATCAACATCATTAGAAGGCGGTGAAGTAAATTATCAGATAATTGAGAGAAACAAACAATAAAGTACTTTGTTTTGGAAGTGCGAGGATTAATCTACAGGAATATGTAGATTCAGATCTAATAAAAGATATCAATGGTAGAAGTACAAGTTACATCTTAACTTAGGGGAAAATAATAGTGAGTTGGGTATCCAAATTATAGTAGATTGTTGTATTGTTAACTACAGAAGCCAAATAAATTGATATCACTGAAACTAATAAGGAAATGATTTGGTTATAGGGCTTTATGGCAGAACTGGGCAATAAATAAAGGAATTGAAAAATTCAATGATAGTATGAGTGTTATTCACCTAGCTAACAGTATCGCGTTTCATGTCAGGATCAAGTACATTTAGTAAAGTTCGCATTTCATTCGTTCAATCCTAAAAGATGGTCAGTTATGTTTGGAAAAGATATATACAGCTCAGAATCCTACAGATATATCGACTAAAGTTGTTACAATTGAAAAACTAAAACTATAATTGGCTTCTGTTAGAGTTCAGGAAGCTTGAGACTAATGGTTGAGTCATACCATTGTGCATTACTATGAAGATGATACAGATTTAAAGGAGCAAGGTTGCTTATAATCAGTCTCCAAGTAGGAGATTGTTATATATGGAGTCCGCTTATGGAGTTTGGGGGAAACTCGACGCTTGGAATGGCGCCTGACACTTCTCAGAAAGCCAGGATGGGCGCCCCAAGACTTAAAGTAGCGCTCTGGCACCAATGGGAGCGTTTGGGTGCCCGGCACCTTGCTTTTGGGATAGAGCTGTTGGAATTGTGGTGCCCAGAAGGGGTGCAGTCGTGCCCAAATTGTTCTTCAAACCAATACACCCAAAAACCCAGCACGCTCGAAGGTAGAGCCTAGGCGCTTGTAACCGAATTTTTATAATTTAGTTCGTAAATTTCATTTTTGTAATGGAATGGCAAGTATTTGTGTCAATAGAAATGACATCACACCAAACTTCATCCCACAATTTATCTTCAATTAATAATTCCACCAAACATCTTTTATCGACATAAATCTCATTTCCCTTCTTCAACCAAGGGAATATGATTGTGAATGCTTTTGAACAGAAAGAATCAATTTATCCACCATTTATGTAGATACCATATTTTCACAACTAACTCTATCTATAATAAGACTGCACACCTTCCTCTTTATAGTACAAAGAATACATGGAAGATGTTATGCCCGAGCCACTGCTAATCCCTCTTAGACTAGATCAGGAGAACTTGTCGAACCACAAGCATTTCATCGTTATCTGTAGGTAGCTAGTATCATCCATTCTCCTCTCTATCTACTCCACTGCACCCTGCTCTGTTAAAAAAAATCACCCTCGTGTTTGGACAGTTGGATGAAATGTGTATGTATCCAATGTCATGGTGGTGCTTGTCTGGTCAGTCATATTTTCCTCCTATGTTGGCTTCTCTTCACATGTGGTAGGTTTGGGTACTCTAATTGGTGTGCCCTTGCTACTTCATCTAAAGGCTGAATCCAGCTTGGAAGTAGGTGTGAACCTGATGTTGCAGTGTTGTCTCTCCACCTTCAAAGCTAAAATTTGAAAATTTTATAAAATTCATTGGGGCTATAACTGTACCATATTGCCAATAAATAGTCTCAATCCCCCTAGATATCATCCTACAATGTTTTTCTCAAACTCCATTAGTTCATACTTCAACATAAGCTGCTCGAACTCAACGATGTACTATTCTACTGAAAGATATTTTTATTGTAAGTAATGAAGACTCAAAAACACATCATGTCTACAATTTGTTGTTGGATACTTATGGTGCATCTCCCTTTTCATCTTGGATCAAATAATTTTGTTTTTTCCCTCGCACTGACATAGGTACTTCAAGTTCTCCTACCATAGAGACGCAATTTTCTTCAACTAGATGGTGACCAACTTTACCCTTCTATCAGGTGGGACGTTATTATACTCGAAGACTCTTTTTATTATTTGGAGCCATTAAATAAACTCATCTGGGTCCATGTGGTCATCAAAATCTAGTAGATCCACCTTGACTCCAAAGTCACCGTCCTTCCTCCTACACTCAATGTTGAATCAACATGGCATTGACTCTTCATCACTTGAAGCTTCTTGGTGAAAAGAGTTTTCTTCATCTGCTTCACTTAGACGGTCACTATTGTTGTTGTGAGTGACTTCCCCATGTTGACTTCTTTCAAAATCAGCGAGCCTATGCTGCAAATAGATGATTTCCTGGTGTATATCCTTTATGGTAATTTCCTGAGCAGCTTGTTGGAGTTGTAATTTACTTCCCTATTGCAGGCACCCGGAACAGAGGCTCCTTCCCTATTGCAGGCACCCGGAATAGCCACCTAGACAACATGGGGAATATTCAAACCTAATATCACCGCTCCTTCCCTATTGCAGGCACCTGGAATAGCCTCTTTTGTTGTTTTCTACAATTCCTGCGTTCCAGCTGCCTTCCACACCCATTGGTTGTTGTTCCAGCTGACCATATTCATTTCCCTTACCGCCTCGTTGCCGTTCTGGCCACCAAGAACGCCCCTCTGTAGCTTTGGCTGCTGTTCCAGCTATTCCAAACCACTTCCTTGCCACCCAGCCACTATTCCAGCCCTCTCCCTTTGCTACCATCATTCCGGACAGCCGTGCAACATCAATATATGTCGCATACTTGCTGCTCGGAACCCAGGAAACTATTGCCTTGTTATTTTCTGCTAGCCAACCATCTTGTCCACCATCCCGCCACATTCTTGACCCTCACCGACCACCTCAACTCCACCTTCCCTTGATCCAAACCCTAGCGGGAGTTAGTTTGTCGTGTCAATTATTATTTTCAATTAGTTATTTGTAACTTAATATTTGAATTTCTGTAATAATATTTACTTTCTTACTGTTGTGTGAGTTAACTCTAGTATCAAGTCTAAGTTCCATAGCAAATTACAAGCCTTTCACATCCATTCAAAAGAAACTACCATCTAATGCAGCTCATACTGAGAAGCTAGAAGCCTGCCTTCAACTGCAAATACATTCACATAAGCACAGTAGAGGACCAAGTTTATTAAATTCATAAACAATTTCCAAAAATCTTCTAACCATAAAATTAATAGCCCATTCTTATAAATAAAGCTATATTACAGAAGCAATGACCTAGAAACCAGTGAAAAAATAATTAAAAAATTATTTGCATACCTGAAAAAGTATTTCCCTTCCAGCCCGAATAACCCCACCTGCATGAACATTCCAGAGATGATCAACAGTGATTCTATCCCTTGGAAAAGATTGTGATCAGTTAAAGAACGCAGAAGTACATTACATCTGAATCATAAATACAAACACAAACAGAGACAGAAGAGAGAAAAACAAGACAATGTTATACAGTATGCTTAAAAATTAAAGGAACTCCATGGAATATGACCAATAAGATCATACCATCAGCAAAGGCTGCCTCCTGACGTTTCTCAAACCACTGCATTGCAACAAAAAAAATTGTTTGTCAAATGAACAATTTCCAAATACAGGAAGCATTACGGGCATGAAATTGATGCCTCATTGAAATGAACTTAACTATGACAAAAGAAAATATAGGGCATTTTCTATTCGTGAGTGAATCTGATTTTTTTTTTTTCTTTTTTTACAGTAGTTCCCAGTAAGGAGCAATGAAGCTTGTAGCAGCAAAGTATTGCATCATTAAAAAAAATGAAGGATAGTTACTCAGTACTTACATTATCAAAATACCCCATTCAACGCCAAAGATCAACTTAAGTAGTAAGGCTTCCTTCTCGTTAAGCCCAGGTAAACAATCTCCTGAGAAAACCAGTATTGATGAGCAAGAAAAAAGGTCAATAACGCGAATCAGTAGCATTGACGCCAAGCAATCGAACAATGAAAAAATGGAGCAATTAATATAGCCTTCCAAAAAGATTTTTTTTCACTCATTTGAATATAGATGATTAGTAAAACAACGCATAGAAGAACAGGAAATTTGAAATCAAACATTCACAAGCAAGCAACTGCATGCTAAGCTAATCATATGCGAGCTTAAAAGACATAAAACTACAAAAAACTGATTAGGGGAAGAAATCCGAACTAAATTCTCATAAAATAGCGATTTCAAGAAAGCAAGCGCAAGCATTTGGGATGATGCAGAGGAAGAAAGAAGAAAATCAATCGGTTGATAAGAGATTAACGCAATATTTCTCCTTGGATTGAGGTTAGACCTAGGAGATGGGTTAGGGCTAAGATGAGTTAGACCTAAAGGTTGGATTAGGTCTAATTGAGGTTAAATTTAGGGTTTAGGTTAAGTCTAAGATGAGTTAAGCAACCTCTTCCTTCCTTTCCATGTGTGCAAGCCAAGGTTTCTTCTCCAACTGTCCACCTTGTTGTCGAATTCATCACCCTCCCTTTGGGAATCCAAATCACAGGAGCAACTTACAGACTTTTCTTTACTCTTGCCAATACCACAGAGGAATTTACATAGTATCGTATACATGAGCATACACATAGCTCAGTTCTTGGTTTATTTCAACTATTCTTCATTGTCATTCTATTTTTTAAATTATATATTTCTCCCTAAAACATTTGCTACTAAAAAGATTTTTTATATCCTAAAATTTAAAAACTTGGAACTCCTATGTACGTATACATCAAGTTAATTTACAACCATATAAAATCTTATTTGATCAAGTACAAAGACTCTAACAACAAAAATCCAACAACTAAATGGCTTGAGAGAGAAAAATTTATAGAGAATGATATTTAAAATATTAACAATATTTTAATTAAGTTTAAGGCTAAAAATGAATTTTAAATTTTAAATATGTACCACACAATTTTTATGCATTTTCATATCAAACTCTTAAATTTTGATATTTACATTTATAACAACTTCTAGTGCATATAAAGAAGTGTATCACTTTTAAAAAGTTTTTAAAAGTGATATCTCTTGTGTGATTTTAAGAATTGATTTTTATTAGTAAAATTATTAAAGTTTAGGTGGTAGATATTAACCTGATCTTGCACAAGCTCATGCAATTGCACGTATCATATAAGTAAAGTAATGGAAATGAGTCTGAAATCGTCCCATAAGAAAATGAGGAGATTGAAAATTAAAGTCAAATGCACTAGTTTTACAAACACTAATTTTATTCGAAGAAATGAAAATTTGTTTAAAATGTTATTGTTTTGTTTTTACTTTTTAAAGGATTTCAAATGCAAGTGAAACTTCATAAGGATTTCTCGTTTATAAAATCAATGTGATATATTAGGTTTAAATAGTACAAGTCAAAAATCAAGAGCAACAATAGTTTTAGGCATCTTTCAATAGCAACAAAAATACTCATTTCCAAAATTTCAAGTCATATGTCTAAGCTCATAAGTATTTCAAAAATGAAATATGCACATTTCTCTATTTCTTGTCAATTTCAAAGGAGAATGTCTCTATTTCCATAAATTTATGTTATGAAATTTCTTGTACGAATCAAAACTATCGTTATCTCAAACTTACACAACTTTTAAAACATTCGTATGCCCACTACTTAATATTAAATGAAATTAAAAATTCACAAATGAAATTGGAAAAGTTTATCATTTTAGACATAACTTTAACATTAACTTTATTAAACAAAGAGATCCATAATAATTAGAGAGTTTAGTCTAACATGGGAATGCAGTAAAACATCACACATATATCCATTCTATAGTATTAAAGTGCATTTACAAAGTGTGAATCAAGAAAATAATAGAAATTAAATGATAAAAACTGGTGATTGCAAAAATCTCCAAGCTTTCCACTAGATTCTTCGCCTTGCTCCACCAACACAAGCATTAACACAAACTCTCAAACTAAGAGTTCTTCACAATGTGCACTTAATCTATAAACTCACTTAAAGTCTTATCAAATCCTCCCGCAGACTCTCTATCACTCTCTTTTAATAGTACGCACACTTATAATCATTTCCCCCTCCAAAAAAATTAAATTTTGCATTTAATAATTGTCTTATCAAGTTGTCACACTGTGATGCTACAGTAGGCATTAGAGCACTCAAATTTGGCCTTATGGCATTAAGTGACGGCATTATGTGTCTGGGTTTTTGGCACCCCAGCTTGGTCTTCTCTGTCTTTTGATTCATGAGCCTAATCCTCAATAGTGGTGCGACAATGGATATGGTAGTGTTGTGATGTTGGATTTGTCTCATCCATTTGGCTTAGCATGGCTTAGCATGGTGTCATGGCACTGACATTGGGTGTTGGAACTATTATTAAGACGTCGATCACCCGGTGTAAGCATTGAGCTCTTAGGGAAATATTCACTTTAGTACTCCAACTTTGGCATCATGACTCTAGTACCTAACGCTTCGGGGCTTCAATAAACTTAACCATTTTTTCATGATTTTTCTCTTAGGCACAAACATGCACATAAATACATAATTATGCAAAAATTAAAAAAAAAATTGTTAAGTTTTTTTTCTCAATCAACAATTCTCCCATACTCAAACATTATAGGTCTCCAAGTAATTTATTGATCCAAGTCTTACAATCTAAGGAATTGAGTAGCAAATTAGGTTAAGCTTACTCTCAAATAAATTACTTAATGAGTATAGAAATTAAAGTTCAATTAAACCTTAAGAAGTTCATGAATCCATACGTACTGGTAATATCATAATTTTTTACATAATTTTAATATTCTTCCAATTCAAGTTGCCCTAAGTGTGTAGTGTAAAATTGTCTAAAATTATTTAATTAATAAGTTTATAAAATTTTAACTTATCAATCATATAAGCGTAATTTAGATTTTTAAAATTTAAGTTCAATACTTTTAATATCCATGAGATTTTGAATAGTTTAAGTTTAAGAAAATTATATTTACCAATTTTTTATGTATAGAATTGTTCTCAAGTTTTATCATATATCAAGCTCTTCGTTTAGAGTTTTTTTCTTTCATGCACCATGTGTTTTTTATTCATTTTTCTCTATTTTTTTCTTTTAAGGATAGATATTTTTGAATAAGTATGTTAATGATGTTAAATACCAAATCTTCTATACTTAAATTGATTCTATTTTCTCAATATCTATTTTTAGTTTTATAATTTAAATGATAATTAATTTTAAGTTATATGTATTGATGGATGTGACATTTGAATTTTTCTTAATTAATTAAATTAGATTTTTGGTCAACTACGTTTATGTTGTTAGGTTTTTTAAATTCAAAAGATCTATTAATCTAAGTAAATCAATTAGTATTATTAGATCTATGTAAAACTCAAATATTTTCTAATGGTTTAATAATTCCTTTAATTAGTATACTCCAAGGTAACTTTATAAGGAATAATTCTTATCTGATGAAGCTACTTAATTTTTCTAATTATAAGAGCTTAAATAAAGAATTACTTAAGGAAACATAATAAGCTCATATGCATAACATAATGGGGTAAAATGATTCACATAAATATGAAACAACAATCAACATATAGGTTCACAACACTACGGCCCCGTTTGGGGCTGTGGTAGGATTCTCAATTACGAAAATATTTATATTCCAAACTATGATAAAAAACTTGATCCAATTTATATTTAGCGGTTAGTGCAACAAATGCAATGTTATAAAAATTAAAGTAATAATTTTCACAGTAGTGGTTCTACGCAAGTATATGTATTATTTTAAGTATTATAAAGTTTTCCTTAAAAGCCCCAATATCGATCCCACAGGGAAAGCGGTAATTTTATGTATGTGACTAAGAAAAACCTTTACTTTAAATAATGGAATAAATTCTAGGGAATTATGACAGTAATTCAGGTGTGAAATAATGTTTTCTAATTCCTGCAAGTGCAAATTAAAAGTAAATGCAAAGATTTGAAAATAACTAAAATTAAACATCTCTATTTCATCCAAAATTAATCTCAATATATAGAGCTTCAAAAATCACCAAGGTTTGCTTAAGACAACTTTTCAAAATTTGTTCAAATTCAATGAATATATTTGTAATTGTTTATGGCGCCTACGTGTCAAACTGTCACGCTTAAGCGCCAGCCTCGATTTCCATCTGAAGTCTATGCACCAAATTCTGGTGCATATGCCCCAACTTTAATTTTTTATCAATAAACTTGATTTGGCCCATTTTGCTCCTTTTTAATGTATTTTTGCTCATTTTTGCTCTTAAACTCTTTTCTTACATCTGCAACCAAAAACACAAAAAAAAAACAACCAAAAACTCAAGAAGTACCTTTCATTAAAGCATAATATCCTCAAAAATAGGTACAAAATGTGCATATAAAATAAGTAATTTTAAGGTGCATCAATTCCCCCAAACGTAAATGTTACTTATTCTTAAGTAACCCTTTTACTAAATAACACATTATAATATGTGATAGTGAGTTTCACTTAAAGATTCTTATAGTTCTTATTCTAAAAATGTGATAGTAGAACTTAAAAGAAATTGTTGATAACTTAGGTTAGAACGAAAGTATATGAATATTCAATAATCAAGTCTAGGAAATTTGACTAGTCTATTCATTTCAAAAATAATTATAATTTGTCATACTTAGAAGTCTCAAAAAAATTAAAATAATAAAATTTTATGAGAACTTTACTAGTAAAAATATTAGTACTTTAAAGTTGTAAATAAGCTTAGAAATGTAATTAAATCTTTTCCTTTAAGTTGATTCAAGTGAAGCCAATTTTTTATAAGACATTTCCTCAAGCTTCTCCTCACATATTTTTCTTTTTATTTTCTTTTTCTTTTTCTTTCATGATCTTTTTATTTCTTACTTTTTTTTCTTTTCTTTTTATCTGAGGATTACTATATCTGAATGACCTTTAATGATTTTGAACTTCACTGTCCTCTTCTTAAAGTTAAAAAATATCACATTTCTTCACTTAATAATGTGTATTAGTCTAAAAATGATTTTTCATAGAGTCTTCGATTTATTTTGAAGTGTATATCTAAGATTTCATAGCATTTCAAAAATATGATTTCTCTACTCTGAATAATGAAAGCATAATCATAACTTTCATATCAAACAACTTTCATATCATCATAACTTTCATATCAAACACCTTAACTTTTGAACTACCCCTTGCTACATGAAAATTTTACTTAATACTTGTATAACATTATAGGAGCAAAAATATAGTCTTCTAATGTTAACACAACATATCACATACTATGTTAAAATAATTTAAAAACATAGTTTACCGAGGACAAATAAAGTCTAGTTTTTTTTTTCTTAAAAAATTTTTAATCCCTTCCCTCAAACTTAAAATTTTAAATAATTTAAAACATTTTTGTGCATATTAAGCATGAAGTGAGAGAAATTTAAAAGTTATTCACATGGAATAATACAGGTACAATTAATAAAAATATTGGCTGAGCAGTAGAAAATATAAATTAAAACATGTAGATCATGAAAAATTGTAATGTAAACGACTACTCTAACATACAAGCAAACTAGATAAACAAGAGCAAATACAATAAAAAAAGTAAAAATACATAAAGCAAGTCTACATAAAGCATACATAAAAAATCTGCAATAAGAAGGCTCTAAAAATTACATCTACTTCAGAAAAGTAAGTTTAATATCATCATCATCATCATCATCATCATCATCATCATCATCATCATCATCATGAAAGGATATATCTTCATTCATGGATTTTTTCGGCTCATATGAAGAAAATCAAGGGCATGTAGGAAACTCAACTGAATGATCTCCCTTCAAAAATTTCAATAATGCCTCGTCATGTCGCATCATAATCACTCTTTCTTTAAACATATTTTGTCATATGATCGAATTTGATATCCAAATCTTGCATTCTGCTCTGTATCATAAACATTTCTGATTGGTGTTCCAAGTATCTCTCATTCAACACATCCCAGAAACTAGGTGGAGGCTCAGTAGTAGTAGAAGTATAAGATCTAGAAGTAGAAGGCCGAGAAGTAGATGGTGCATCAGGAGCTCTACCTCTAGATCGTCCGTAAAAATCAATATTATCCTTCTTAATAGGTTTAAGTGGCTTTAACTACTCTTCTCAAGCAGCAAAATTTACTACAGAGTCTTTGCAAATAATAAAATCAAAGAAGAAAAACCTAAACCTACAGTAGTACTAGCTGGCATAAGCATTAACAGTCTTAAAAATAAGAGAGCAAACATCAATAGGTTTCATTTCTTGGATGCAATAATTCAATATGAATCTTTCACGTGTCACCTCACTGAAATGGTTAGAAAGGAGGCAGGCTGAAATAAAATAATGTCAGGTCTTTGAAGTGGCATTGATTATGAAAGAAGAAAAAATTACCTTATGATCATTTCAGATCTTCCAGGTTCCACGTCCATTAGTTAGATATACAATAATTTGGTCTAACTTTACTTCAGATGGTGTATACTCAAAATAGAAGCAATCTGTAGCAGGAGGCAAACCATACACTTCATTTATCCACTCAGAAGTTAACTCAATACCTCTTCCTTGAACAAATATCTCATCACCAGAAGCTTTAGGAAAGTTAGCATAAAATTCTTGTACCACTGAAATGACGGCTACTTAATTGAAATAACAGAAGTTCTCCTAGTGCTGAGCTACAATCACATTCTCAATGGCACCACCAGGTCTGTAAAAACTTTGCTCCATAATGAACTTCCTTGACAATGCTAATTCGTTGTAACAAATTTGTGCTTTGATATTCACAAACTTTGCATGGTCAAAAACTTCTTTTCCCTTTTCTCCCTTTGTCCAAGGAGCCATCTAAAAATTCAGAAAATTTCCAAAAAAAGATTATAAAAATAAGATTAATGGCTTTCTACAAATTTTTTTAAGTAAATGAGGCTTAGATCCATTGATTTTTCACCACATAATCCAAAAATTTGCCATTTTTGGCCTCCACTCTAGGTGTGAGAAAGTCCATGATAAAATCACAAAATAACTATGCCAAAATGAAGATCTAACCCCAAGAAGATGAAATCCTGTGGTAAGAAGTCCAAAAGCTTGAAGATTTGAGACGAAGGGGAACCCTAGGACCGGTTTTCTTGAAAAGGAAGAAGAAGATGGAGCTTAGGCGTCAAAAATGGTGTGGGCTCAGTTTAAATAACGAAATAAAGATGTTTCGACTGGTTCAGTTGAACCGGCGCCTAGGAGCTGGTTTTGGAGCCTAGGCACCCTGCTGTGTCGAAGTCTGTTGCTTAAGTGCCAAACCAAAAATTTCTTATGGTTTGATTTTTAATGCTTAACAAATCATGTTTATGGCTTCTAAACCAAAATTTATTATTAAATCAAACCTCATATTTATAGTCTCTTCAACATCTTCTAACTTCTAATTATTCAATCACAATTTTCAATCCAAGATTGATTCCACCATTCTAACGCATGACTTTCATAAACATAATTTCATTAATAAACTTTAAGTGACAGTGCAACAGACACCAAATCAGAATACAACACCAGAAACTAAAAAAATAAACACTCATTTAAATATTAACTAAAATTGCACACGATACATCAATACTAAAGTCGACACAAACATGCACACAAAGACTAGAATTCTTCCAACAGCCCTTGTTGATTTCATTTTCATCCCCCTTCTCTGATATTAAATATCTGCGATCAAATGTGTGGAAGAAAGGAGCATGAAGGAATTTCATAGCCATCTTTTCATTAATCCAATTGTTTTTGCTATACATGGTTACCTGATAATCCTAATGGCACACCATGTGATTAGATTGTAGTTTCATCTGCCACTCCAAGTGCTCATATTGATGATACATCTCATGCAATTTTTTGTGCAGAAGTGATAGATCCTCTTCAATCTTTCCCAATTTGCTCGTCATCTTTTCCAAACTCAGAGCTAAAACTTATATCCATTGGCCTTACCATTATTTTTTCTCTCCATGGAAGCAAGTAAATGGACTAAAGAACTCAAACTCCTTAAGTTCTCCTCAAAGGCTTGATTTTCAATCTTCGGGTGATTGAGGATGAAGATAGGGTAGTTTAAATAGAGAGGAATCGGTAAAAATTGCTTTAGGCAATTTTTTTCCAAGTCCATAAACTGTGGCACCTAGACATCAGATTCTGGCGCCTAGGCGCCAGTCTTACTTGGCAATGGCGTGTAGGTGCCAGTGCCTTAGTAAGCACCGTTTCGCCTTATGTAAAAATTTTCAAGTCTCTATCATGTTTAAATAATCAAATAGTGCTTTATATGCCTCTTTAACTTTAGTAATACACGATACTACAACCCTAAAAAATATAAATCAATCCACACCAATTATAGTGAGTTGCCCCCCACCCAGCTCTTGGTTTAACGTTATAAACCCGACGTATCCAAATGTTTTATTCAGACTGACCCTACGTCAAGATTTCTTTATGAGAAGACATGTTTTCACCAATACAAAGTTTTAATCTATGTCCATTTACCTTAATTATACATTTAGTTTTCAGATATTTAATATCCACATCCCCAGAAGGATAAATTTTTATCACAATAAATGACCCCATCCAACTGGACTTAAGTTTTTTGGGAAATAATTTCAATCGAGTATTATATAACAAAACCTTTTGTCCAGACTTGAAATCTTTTCTCAAAATCTTCTCATCATGCCAATATTTCATCTTTTCATGCCAATATTTCATCTTTATGCCAATATTTCATCTTTTCTTTATAAATTCTATCATTTTCATAAGATTCATTCCTAATTTCCTTAGAGCTTATGTAATTACAATCATTTCTCACCAGCATCTTTTAAATTATAATTAAATTCTTTCATTGTCCAAAAAGTTTTATGTTCTAACTGAACGGGTAAATGACAAGCTTTTCTGAATATGAATCTATATGATGACATTTCTATAGGAGTTTTATAAGTAGTCCTATAAGCTCATAATGCAGAATCAAATCTATCAGACCAACCAGTTCTATTAGAATTCACAGTTTTTTTCCACAATTCTTTCAATTTCACGATTAGATACTTTTGTTAAACCACTAGTTTGTGGGTGATAAGCATTGACAGTTCGATGTTTAATTCCATATTTCGCCAATAATGTGCTAATTCTAAAAATTTTGAAGTGACTTTCCCCATTAGTAATGATTACTCTTGCATTCCCAATATTGTTGTTTTTGAAGGGACCTTTGGAAACTTTTATGAACCAGTCACCAACTAAGTTTCGCATACCTTTCACAAACGCATAGACAAACTGATGTTGCCAATCATATCACTGGTAATATGCTCAACTGTCTTGTGCAAGGCCATCCGAAACAATATGATGACATTTTAAGACAAGTAGAATTTGCTTACAATTCAATGACTAATAGCCTCACCGAAAAGAGGCTCTTAGCATTGTGTATACAAAAAGTACCCAATTATATGGTAGATGTTGTATTACCCAAGTGTAAGAGCCCAATTTTTGCCTCCGTGATTGAAGATGCAACCTGTCTACTCCAGTAAGTTTGATCCAAATTAATCGGTTCCGACAATAACTACAAACAACAAATCGATAGTCACCGAAAACACAAGGTTTTTGATCCGGGTGACGTTGTTATGGTTAGAATGTGCAAGGAATGGTTTGCACCAAGAACAAACTTCAAGTCGAGCCTCGAAAAGTTGGTCCTTTTGTTGTAATTAACCGTATTAATGATAATGCCTACATCATAGATCTATCACCTGACCTGATTACTTATTCCAACTTCAATGTTTCAGAGTTGTATTCCTATCATCCTCCTAATGATGCTATTACAAAAATTGATTCACTCGAGGAGAGTTCTATTGAAGTGGGTATATATATACATATATATAGCTGTAAGGTTGGTTAAAAAGGAAAATATAGAGAAACATTTAGTTTTCCCTTCTCTCTGTTTTCTTTTGTCTTCTCTGAAGGAAGTACCACAACAAATTTAACTAGTATAAATGTAAAAATCATGTTAGATTTGTAAATTCAAAAGAATTCTGTGGTAAGTATGTACTCTCTAATACTACAACAAAAAAAAATTTCTTCTTCACATTTACAAATTATCCTTCAAATTATAAAAAAAGACTTAAGAAAAATGTTCACAAATCAACAAAGAATTGACATACAAGAAAAAAACACTACGTTAGAAGTAAAAAAAAAAAGGAAGATTTACATACATTTATTTAACCCGAACACAAAAATATAAAAATATTGGAGTTTTTACATACCAATCACCCAAAACATTCAATATAACATTTTAATTGAGTGGCAAAGCTTACAGGGAAAAATACGGGAGAATTGACTAGAAGAAAGGAGAGAACAACCTAGCAAGAATGTGCGAGAGTTTATAGAGCTTCTAGAAAGAATAAAAAACAACCTCACGAAAAAGATTTGCTCTTCAGGAGAATGCAAGAGTTCTTAAGATATCGAGCGACGAGAGTTATTTGTAGGAAATATTTGTGCTCTATTTTCCTAAACATAATTGGCCGCAGAGGCAGAACGAACCACTTTTTTTCAGGGAGACAAACTGTCCCCCTAAGCCTAATGTGAGAGAGATTAAGACAATAAAATACAAAGTGATATTTCAAGAGGGGCAAAAAGTCAAATTGTCTTCCTATATAGATAAAAATCTTATTTTAGAGGTGGGAGGGTGGGGGTGGTTAACTCTTTTGAGTAGGTGGAAGCGGCGGGCTTAGCGACGGAAGATCGAACATAGGAAATGTTTAGGTGTTAGGTACGAAGTACTCATATTTCCGTGGAATGTATGTAAATCCCCCTAAAAAAAATTAGAGTTTAGTTCTCATTTTTAACCAAACAAATTACCAAAAAAAATTATAATATTTTTGAACTCATGGCATTATAAAAGCTGTTCAAATGACACCTTGAGTTTAATGTTTAGTACGCAGATTCAATAAATGCAAAAAAATAATAATACACTTACAAATATAGCATTCAAAACTCTCATATTTACTTATCTCATACCAAAATATTCATAATTACAAAGGTCATATGAAAATTAGTACTTATTATCGCATTTTAATAATCCAATCCATCTTTTCGTCCATAGAAAAAGTGTTATATATGTAAAAATAAAAATTTGAATATGAGATAGATAAATCCATACGAATTAGGTGCTATATATATATATATAACTTTCCCCTTTTATTTTTGACGCGAAGTCCTTTTAAAAATAATATTTGAAAAAATACCATCATAAATTTACGATCCGTGAGATAAACAGCATGTCTTAATATAAAATTCTTGTCTTGACCTTTTAAATTTATTATTTACGACGTACCAAATTATAATACAACTATAACCCCATTCAATATTCCAAATCATTGTTCAGTTAGCACATGTGCTACAGATTTCATCCAAATTAAATAAAAATAATAAATAAATAAATAAATAAAAACTGCATATAGAAGGAATCTGTTAATGGCTCAAGTCAGTCTGACAATTATTCCCTGATGTTCTGGTGTAGAAAAAATTTCGAGTCCGTAGTCCAAAATAGAGCTGTGTCTGGAGACCGAATACAGTATTTTCTCCGGAAAAAAAAAAGAGACCAACAGACAAAAAGTAATCGGAAAAGGGATGGACAGGGAAACAAACCGTAGTCCAAAAGGTAAAATGGAGATTCTCGCTTATCTATCGCAAAACGTCGGCTGATGGACTCGTGACATCGTAATCGAAATGATGGCCATCAAATTCAAGTCAGTAACAATTATTTTTTATTTTTTGTTCAAAATTTTAAAGCAGCAAGAGAAACTAAATATATCAATAATAACACATTTAGACATCCCTGAATTTTATTTTTATAGGACAAGGTGAACCCTCGAATCCACTTTTAAGAAGTCAAAAAGATGATATTTTTTAATGTGATTAGAAAACTTTTTATGATATAAATGTAGAAAGTAAAATTTAATTGTTAGACATGTAAATACATAGAAATTGGGTGGAATGTATGTAAATACCCCTTTAACTTTAAACTTGCCAAATGCTCTTCAAATATGCAAATATAATAATTTAGATTTCATACAAAAAAGGTGAGATTAAAATCATCAATTTTCAAACATAATTTATACCTTCATGCATCATATTGTGGGACAAAAACAGGAGAAATTATTGCTTACGGACACCGCATGCATCTCTGCATGCGGTGTTCGATCCTGACCATAGATCACAGTGATCTACGGTCCAAATATATTTCAATTTTTTTTTTTTAAATTTTAGGTGAGGCCCTCCGAAATACATCCTGACCGTAGATCACTTAATTTACGGTCAGGATAGGACACCGCATGCATCTTGCATGTGGTGCCCGTCCGTATGGAATAATTTTTCCAAAAACAGGGTCTCCCGGCCCACTACCAAATAAGCCGGCCAATCTTTAGAATCCGTGTATATGCTATATACCTTTAAAAAAATAAACTACTATTTGAGTGAATTAAAACTAGTCAAAAAATAATTTATACCATCTATTTACTTAATAAGTAATATCCAACCTCAATTGGTTAATTCAACTAGTGTATAATAAATTAAAAAAAAAAGTTTTCCTCATAATCAATCATAAAGCCTTTGCTCAAACTAACGGCAATATATAAGTATAAATGATTCAATATCGTAGAGGCAAAATCCCTATGGAAAAAAATCTCACCAAATAAATAATCACCTCTTTTAGAACTTGTAAGCCATGGTACCAATTTGATTTTCCATTATTCTTCCCCATCTTCATGGCATATGTACAGTGGCTTAGCACCAAATTAAAGCAACTGGAAGGCTGGTTGGTGGAGCTCAAAAAATATGGTGGGAAAAGAGGCATTCTCAGGACTGATTTTGCTTCGAGGCCAACTGATAGGAAGAATCTTGACTCACAAACTCAGATGCATCTGCAAGAGCTTGAAGATTCTGCTGCCCACTTAAAACCTGAAATAAAAAACCTCTATGTTATGGTAGAATGATGGCATTAGGGTTGTCAAAAAAAAGATTACTGCACGTTTAATTTCTTAAAGTTCAAATCGTTCTTTGAGTGAGCTAAACAAAAATACAGCTAAACACAAATACACGCTTGTGTGATTGTATTTGACTCCTTTTGACAAGAAATAATTAAATAATTAAATAACAAATATTTATCATTAAATTTATAATTTTATTAATCATGTAAATCATAAATTTGTGCAAGGTTTTTAATTTGAGGCATTTACATATATTGAATCCAAGAATGTCCGGAAAACACACCGAAGAAATGAAACGTTCTATTAGGAGGTGCTTAAGAGAGAGAGAGAGAGAGAGATAGCAATAGTGGATAGATAAAAAGTGTTCTTTGATCATAATATAGACCCATATTATTAGGCCTAGCTCCCAATAAAACAAAAGTATATATTAATCCCCTTATTATTAACTTTTCAGGGGGAACTTTTTGATAATTATAAGATTATTTGCACATGATAAAGTAGAGGGCCTATTCGTTCGATGAGGGCTCTCGATTGTTTGACAACTCTTGGTTTGGTCGATATATGGTTCGAAAGAGTACTCCCTATCAATCGTCCTGAAAGCTTTACTGCGTCACGAAATTTCCTCTTAGCTTCTTTTGTCGATCATTTGGGTAAGTTGATTCCTCGTTACTACACATCCGAAAACGATCATCGAAAGCTATGCTCGATCGTCTGCATCTTCTTCCTGAGTTGCCAATCTGCTTTGAGATTCGTGCGAACACATTTTTATGTGTATATATTTATTTTCTCAATTCTCTTGCTCCTTGGATGTTGTTCAACACAAGAGGATAAAAGAGTTTTTTAACATGTATAAAATGGTTATATGATATTATTGTGCAATAATGGACTTCCATGAATTTCCGTGTCCAGGCCATTATAAATAGGTTTTGGGGTAAGGAAGGTTTGCACCATTTCCATCTCTTCCAACTCTTTTGTCTCGTGTCCTTGTTTTTCATGATGTTTGGCGAATAAACTCTGCTTTCTCATAAGTGTCCTTCTCAGGCTATGAGTGATATGTGGGCGCAATCCCGTAAGTTAGACGTGAAGCGCAAACCAGCGGGTGAGGTATCTGCGGAAGAGACGAGTAAGAAGAAAGCTGTGTTCAGGCCTGGAGTTGGCGATCGCGAGAGTCGTCTTGGTTCTTTTGGTTTTCTTACGGGCCCTCCTCAGAAGAGGGCTGTAGGACAGGTGAGGCCGTCCTGAAGACCTTCCTGCGGGACCCTCGCCGAGGGTGAATGTTCCTGCTGCAGAAGAAAAATTGACTACTCAAGATGCTACGGGGGGTCGCAATTCCTCAAAGGAGTGCTGAGGAGGAGGCGGCTGAGCCAGAGATAGCTTTGACCGACTATTAGAGGTTTCTCTTCTTAAATTGGAGGACCAGAAAAGCTGGTGAGGACATTCTCTCTTATACTGCATCTGAATGGGGGCAGATTCTTGATATGTACTTTGAATAGTTTTTTACATCTCTCTTTTCAGCAACTGAGGTCCTGACTGTTGATTCTGTATCGGCAGATACCGAAGTTGGTCTTGAAGATGATGCAGCGGCGGCGGACCAGGTTGCGGTCGAGGGGATGAATCTGGGACAGGTTGCTGCGGGAGGAGATATGGCGGAGCTGAGCGTGCTTGAACAAGGTGCTGATCGGGACATCGAGGATCCGGGTGCTAGAGACCAGGATGCTGGTCGTCAAGCTTCCTATGGTGCCGCAAGGGAGGAGGAAGCGACCGGAGGGCACTGTGTGTCTTTGTACTTCATTCTTTGCAACCTTGCTGAAATGGAGCATTTTCTTCACTTCATGGGGTATCCCCAAGGAGACGGTGATAGGAGAATTACTGTGGTTCTGGAGAGGGTTGACCGGGTGGAGAGGGAAGTCATTGGACTGCACGAGGAGGTCGCGGCTTTTTGAGGGAAGTTATGTGTTTAAGTTCAAAGTTGTCGGCCGTTACAGAAGCCCTCGCCGCTCAGCCTAGGGACAACCAGAATGACCTTTTCAGGTTGGGCAACAAGTTTATGTATGACGACTTCTTCGTTGAGAGTTTGTCTCAGGCAAAGCTGATAACGATCGTCTAGTCCGATTTTTTCTTACTCAGATGTAATCGAGGTTCCCCCTCTTTTTGTAAATAAATAAGAAATGAAATAAAACAAAATATCTTTCAATTTCGTGTAATGATTACCTGGATGACATGTAGTCCTGTTGCATCAGTCACATCGGCGACGTTTCGACTTCCCAAGTATCCTATCCTGCATATATATATGTTTAGGGTTTAGGAAAGAAAAAGATTTTGACTAAACCCTAGACAAAATCTTTTTCTTTCATCATTCCTCTTCTTCCCCCGAGTTGTGCTGTCGTTTCTTCTTTTCTCTAGGTTTCGTCATCCTTTCCATCTTCTTTTCTACCCAACGCACTAGACTCCATGGTTCGAAAATGTTCCCAGGAGTCGCTCAGTTCGATTCCTGCAGCAGAGATTTTGGTTTTTTCTACGGCGGACGTAGAGGGGATCCAAGATCGTTGTGTTTTGGATCCCACAATTCTCTTGCGACAGACCGGCAGCTATGAACGGGTCGTGGATGAATCCTCTCATGACTTTGTCTTCTACAAGGACCATTTTAAGATGGTTATTCGGCTACCATTTTGTCAAGAGCCGCGTTCCATCTCAACTGCTATGACATTATTTCAGCTCAAATCCTTCCAAACTCGATCGCCGCTATTATGACTTATGTACTGGAAAATGCATCAAGAAAACTCAAGACTGGGTGGTTGACCGCCGAATCTACCAGGTTATTTATCATCGTCAGAGAATAAGAGTCTTTTGGACAAGCAAAGTTCAGGTTAGTGAAGTCCATGCACATCCTCTACTTTCCGTTGGTCTTCTGGACCATCATTAGGTTGGAGGAAACCTAGCTATTGTATTGTACTTCCTGAATGAACCCCACCTCCTATTTTCGCGCTTCCTCTCGGATGGGTCCTGCAAGTATCATGGTTGAACTCCTGATCTTCTACTTCATGAGTCAGGCTGATGGATCAACACTCAAACTGTGACACACGAAATCAATTAGCATGCCTGACATCCTAGTGGTTCTCTATGCGAAAACATCAATGTTTTCTCAGAGGGTTTGGATCAATAATTGCTTGTGATATGCATCAAAAGCTTCATTTATCAGAAAACATCTACCTAGTTCTCCTTCGACTGTCGGGACCTCGCGAGTGGCTTTGCTGGTCTCGAGGCCACCTTCCCTCGCGTCTTGGATGTCTAGGGGATCATGCTCTACGTTGATTATAGCCTGCAGGTAGCCGACCTGAGACTGCTCCAGGTCATCGTGAAGATTTCTCCATCCCAGAAAACTTGACAGAGATGTGGTGAGTAGAGACAACTCTAAAAGTGTTCAGCAGCGGTCGGCCGAATTACTCCCAGTGCTTTTCTCTCACCCGAGAATTCATATAGCGGACCAACAGACGCAGTCAGCAGATTGACAGTGAGGCCCAGCTTGTCGAATACTTGTATGAATAACACATTCAGGGAACTCTCCTTATCACTGAGAGATACTCCCTACCTGGTAATTGATTATTATCATCGTTATTACAATGGATTCATTTTATGGGTTTCCCTTTTGGGGGAAGATCCTCATAAGTGAAATAGATATGTGGATGATCCTTGGGCTTCAGGGCAAACGTGGCAGCACAGATTTCCCCTGTTTAATGCCGCTTCTCGCTTGCCCTCCTGGGTGGATCACTTCCTCCGAAGATTACGGACACGTACCCTGCAATGTGAATGATGTTGGTGCCAACGAGCCCATTAGTCGCTCCTCCCATAAGTGCCTTACCTTGACATTAGGTCGCGGCTCCATAGACGACGAATTTTTTCAAATTTCCCTCATTTATCAGCTCCTCGATCAAGCTTCGCAGGTGCCTGCACTCTTCCGTGTCGTGTCCTTAATCTTTGTGGTACTTACAGTACTTCCTACTATCTCGAAGGAAAGCCCCAACTCTCATCAGTGCCACCTTCCTAATGAAGTCCTTATCTTGGATGACGTCCACTATCTCTATCATGGATACCCTGAGCGGGGTTTTGCGGGGGACCTTGTAGTTATATTGGGGGTGTTCCAGATGGTATGACAACCAGTGGTTCAAGGACATGGGTTGTCACCACTAGTTCTCTCGGCGTTGCCTGGAGTGATTGTCAAGGAGATCCTCGTAGCGAGGTCGGTTTGACGGTTGCGCGCTTTGCCTGTGTTGTCCTCTGTTGTATTGTGGTGATCTTTTCTGGTGTCATTGTTCGACCGGCTCGAGGACTTTCTCATAAGAGACGATGAATCTGTTGGTCATCTCCAATTCTGCAAGTTCGGGTTGAAACGAAACCTCTCCAACCTTCTACTTGAGTCAGCGCGATTTGAGCCATGTCAGACTTCATGTCCTTGACATCTAACTTTTCACTCTAGAAACACGTGATAAACAATCATAAGCTATTGTTGGTCCCCTACTTCAGCTGCCAGAAGGATCAGACACTCTTCTTGGGCCTTAGGGCACTGGCGAACTGCGATAGGAAAATTTTTCTGAACTCCGCAAAACAGGTGATTATCCCAACAGGCAATCTGTCGAACCACCTCAATGTGGTCGATCTCAACGTCGTGAAGAAAAACTTTTACTTAAGAGCATCAGAAATTTTTAACAGACATATGAACGACTCGAACGATGTGAGATAGTTGTTAGGATCCAATCCTACTTTATACTTTCCAAGTCTGACATCTTGAACTTCTCCAGGGGTTTAACTCCGGAGACCTGTAGAGAGAAAGCATTCTCCGACAGTTTTCATACCTCGACCCGCATCAGTCGATTCCTCTCCTCCACGAGGGCGGATCCGGCGCTGTCTTGGTATAGACTGTCATCGGGCTTCTCCTGTAGGTGGATCCCCCTCCTTCCATTGTTGACCGATAGTTCTAGTCGCACCGATTCTCCTCCTAGAAATGGGGCGACTGCTAGGGCAGTGACTGCCTTAAGGACTTCTGCAAACTGTCCAGACATCTGGTTGATGAGTTGGGTTCTTAAGTCTAACAGACCTTGTTGAACAAATTCTTTCATGAACTCCCGGGTGCATGGTGTTTCTCCTTCGTCCCTCTAGCTGGACGCTCCCTATTGTTGTTTTTAGGCTCATCTTCTTGTTGACAATATGTTTCCATGCTTACCATACCTTAAATGACGGTGAATCCAAGAATGTCCGGGAACTTCATCCAAGGAATGTAACTTTCTATTAGGAATCACTTAAGAGAGAGAAAGAGAGAGAAAAAGAGAGAGAGAGAGAGAGAGCAATAGTAGACAGATAAAAATGTCATTTTTTTCATAATATGGATCCTTATTTATAGATCTAAGTCTCAATATTACAAAAGTATATATTACCCCCCTCATTATTAACATTTCAGGGGGAACTTATTCGTAAATACAAGGTTATTTGCATATAATAAAGCTGAGGGTCCATTCGATCAATGAGGGTCGCCGATCGTTTGATAAGCCTTAGTTCGCTCGATATATGGTCCGAAAGAGTACTCCCATCGATCGTCCTGCAGGCTAATTACTGCCCTACGAAGTTTTCTCTTGGCGTTTTCTATCGATCATTCGGGTAAGATGTTTCCTTCGCTACTACTCATCTAGAAATGATCGTCAAAAGCTATGCTCGATCAACCACATCTCCTTCTAGAGCCACCCATCTTCTTTAAGATTTGTGCGGACACATTTTTATGTGTACATCATACATAGCCACATTCTTATATATTTACATATCTCATATCGTGTTGCATCGAGTTGTTGGCAATGTTGATTGCTGACTTGTTGTCGCACCACAACTTCATTTGTGCTCCTTAGTCCACCTTGAATTCAACCAACAAAGCTCTCAAAGACATCATCTCAGCAACCCTTAATGCCATGGCCCTGTATCCTGCCTCTGTTGTTGACCTTGCTGCCGCTGACTATTTCTTGCTCTTCTAAGAGACTAAGTTGCCCCTTACAGACATGCAATATCCTAATGTGGATCTCCTGTCATCGGCATAACTTGCTCAGTAAGTCACAAAAGCCTTCAATGTCTACGTGTCCATTCTTCTTAAAGATCAACCCCTTTCCTGGTGCACTATTCAGGTATCTCAAGATCTGATACAATACATCCATTTGGCTCTTAGATTATGCATGTAGCGGCTCACCACACTTACTGCAAATAGATGTCGGGTCGAGTGTGGTACAGATAAATCTGACGGCCCACAAATCTCTGGTACCTCTCACAATTAATAGGTTCTCCTGCCTTTTGGGCTAATGCTCATGCTACATTATGCACCTTGATGAACAAATTATTTCAACAATACTTGAATCAGTTTGTTGTTGTCTACTTGGATGACAGTGGTTTATAGCAACACATTCCAATATCACTTGAGACATCTCCGATAAGTGTTCAAAGTTCTAAGAGAAAATAAGAAAGAAAAGTACATATTTGCCAAACAAAAAGTGATATTCTTAGGGCATAAGATAAAGGAAAGCATATGATGAAAGAAAGCAATATCAAAGCAATCCAAGATTGGGAGTACCTTACCAATGTATATGAGCTAAGATCCTCTCTGGGGCTTGTAAACTACTATCGGCGATTCATAAATGATTATTCTGCAAGAGCTACTCCACTAACGAACCTACTCAAGAAGAATAAATCATGGGAATGGAATACCAGGTGCCATGAAGCATTTGAAGACCTCAATAAGGAAATTAGTGAAGAGCCCGTACTTAGCCTTCCTGATCATACAAAGGTATATGAAGTGCATACTGATGCTTCTGACTTTGCTACAGAAGTACTCGTGCAAGACAGACACCGAATTGCCTATGAAAGTCGGAAACTTAATAAGGCGGAGCGTCACTACACAGTCCAGGAAAAGGAGATGATGACCATCATACATTGCCTTCGAGTATGGAGACATTACCTTTCCGGCTCCAAATTCAGGTTCATGATAGATAATATTGCCACCAGTTACTTTCAAACCCAAAAAAAGCTAAGTCCCAAGCAGGTAAGATAACATGATTTTGTGGCGGAATTTGATTACATATTGGAGTATAAGCCAGGAAAGACCAATGTAATAGTAGACGCACTAAGCCGAAAAAAAGAACTGGCAAGCATTTTGTAAATCTCTAGCTCCCTCATAAGCAGAATGAAAAAAGGGTTGAACTCTGATCCACAAGCCCAAACTGTTATTGCTTTGGTGAAGGAAAAACTAGAAAGTTCTGGATAGGTGAAGATATCATCTATACTAAAGGCCAATGCATCTGCGTACCAAGGAGGGGCAACTTAAGAAAGGAGCTAATCAAAGAATGCCAAGCCTCTTTATGGGCATGACATCCAGGTATGAATCGAACCCTAACAGTTCTAAAAGCAAATTATTATTGGCCAGGGAAAATGATGGGATAGAAGAATATGTTCGCACTCGTCTTGTTTGCCAACAAGACAAATTTGTCGTTCAACAACAAAAGAAGTTAGATGAATTTGGAAGCATCCTGGTCGTGGTGGATAGGTTCAACAAATATGCAATATTCATTGCTACTCCCATCGACTGTACTGCCGAAGAGGCTGCAAGGCTCTTTCTCGACAACATAGTAAAGCTATGGGGAATACCAAAAAACATTATCAGCGATCGAGATCCTCACTTCACTAACAGATTTTAAACCAAACTATTCAAATTTTTAGGGTCCGACCTAAACTTTTCTACTAGCTTTCATCCTCAAAGTGATGGCAGACCGAGAGAATCAATGCCCTTTTATATCTATATTTGCGTCACTATGTGAGTGCAAATCAACAAAATTGGGCCAAATTGCTGGATGTGACGCAATTCTCCCTCAATTTAAAAACAAGTGAAGCCATCAACAGGAGTCCTTTCGAGATAATCATAGGACAACAACCCATGACTCCCCTCTCCTATACAACCAACTATAAAGGAAAAAGTCCAATAGCCTTCAAGTTTGCCAAGTCCTGAAGTGACCAAAGTGAGCTAGCTCGAGCAATATTACACAAAGCAACAAGGAGGATGAAGAAGTAGGCAGACAAAAAGTGGAAGCATATCGAGTTTAAAGGAGATCTAGTCCTTGTAAAACTTCTACCCAACAATTCAAAACATTTCGAAAGGTACATAAATGATTGATTTGAAGATATGAAGGGTCATTCAAGGTAATGAATAAAGTGGTAAAAGTCTCCTACAAACTCAATCTTCCACCAAAACTAAAGATATATCCAGTCTTTCATGTAAGCATGCTGAAGCCCTATCATGAAGAAATGGAAGACCCGTTAAGAGGGATTTCAAAGAGAGCACCTACAATCGTAATCGCCTCCTTTGATAGAGAAGTTGAAGAAATAATGGCAGAAAAGGTACGAGGGATGCCAAACAACAAGGAGTATCTCATCATGTAGAGATGATTGTCTGATAGTGAAGCTAGCTGGGAGCAAAAAGAAAGACCAAAACAATTTAAAGAAAACATCTAACAATATCAAGAGAATGATGCAATGAGGGCATTGCGAGTTTAAGTAGTGTCATACTCTGCAATCTCCAAAAAAATTTGCAAGACAACCAAGAGATGGAAGATTCTAGAAAAGACCAGATGGAGGAGAGCAACTTCAGTAACTCTGGAAGACTCCACACATTCTAAAGAATGTTAGAAGGAAAAGATCCATGGAGAACTCAAGAATAACCTAGGACCTAGGGCTATGTATATACATAAAAGAATGATGTAGAACTATTTAGAAACTATACTATTCTAGAATATTCTCTTAGGCTTGGAGGGGAGGACTATAAATAAGAGTCCCTGCCCCTCATTTGGATCCATCCAAGGTTCCAAGCATTCAAGTGTTGTAATCACCCTTTCTTAGTGAAGTGTTCTTTTCTCCAATACTTCTCCCTATTATTCTTCCAAGAGTGTTGTGTGCTTACAAGTCCAAGACTTGTGAAGGTTAGCCAGATTTAGTGCAAAGAAGGGCGCTAAAGCCGCACGGATGACTTGGGATAATTTAGCACATGACAGGGAGCTGCAAAGGAGAGTGGACGCTCTGATATCAAATAAATAGAATTACACGCAATACCTAATTATTGTGTTATGGAATTAAATAGGTTATAAACCTTTTACAAAATAATTCTTTTTCACACATTACTCTAAAGAGGAATATTCTAATTTGATCGTTGAATTTTGTATCCATTAAATTTACGAGGGGGCATTTACATAAATACCAACAAATCTTATAAATTTACATATCTAACACCTAAACTTTACTCTTTACATTTATACCACCCAAATCATTCATAGCACACAAAGAAATACCACTATTTTAACTATTTAAAGGTGAAATACACTTTTTCATACAAAGGTAAAGTCGCATATATGTAAAAATTGAAGTTTAGGTGTTAGCTATGTACATGCATAAAAATCTAGTGTTATGTATGTAAATGTCCTTAAATTTATTTTAAAATGAGTGCACGATGAATTTTAACTGATTAATCATGTATTGCTGCACTAATCTCAAAATAAATTGAATGATAAAATTCATCATAATTAAAATTTCATCAGAATGTCATCACAATAACTTTTCTCCTGGTACATAGTAATTACCTTTCCTTTTATAATCCAGGTAGGGAAGCCTTCCAGTCCAGTAAGTGTGCATTCCTGAGCCATTTTTCTTCCTTTTCCAACACCTTCGGGAAAGCACTCAATATAATCTAGAATTTTTGCAGCTTCACGTCCGAACATCTAAATCAAAAGAGTATGATTGTGAGAATCAATTTTCATAAACTTCAGAAATTTTTTTGTGCAAAAACATATAAACAATTAAGCACAAATTGGGTGCAACTTTCTTGGTTCAAAATTTTCAGGGATGCTGACATTACATAAAAAAAAAATGCAACAGAGGAAAAATCTCAAGGGATAATCACAGAGAGAAGATGATGCAAATAGAAATTAAAACAAAACAGATTGGATGAAGAAGAAAATTGATCTTGATGTAATTGTAGTTTGAACACAGGCTATTGATGAATGAACTTGCTAATAGCAGTCCTAAAAACAATCCAGCCATATACACCGACGTACATGGCCTCAGCAGGACCACCTCTCCCGCACAAAATCCCAACTCTGCAGAAATAATGTCTTCTGCCTTTCTGTATACATAAAGCCTGTATTCGGTCTTCTCTTTAGTTGCAGTTATTACACTACTACAAAAGATAGCTTATTCACTTTCCTGTATGTCAATTCATCTGCTTTTCTCTTCTCTCAGATTTCTGATTCTAAATTTCATCTTGGTATCATAGCTACCTTAGCCCTCTGACAACCATTTCAATGGCATCCAACCTAACCAACGAACTTCGTAACAACTCCTCAATTCAGATCTCAGGCGATACTATAATTCCTCCTCAACTGAAGTTTCTGATGTCCAACAAAAAAAAAATCATTTCTACTCATCTAACTGCATGAAACTATCTCATCCGGAGCTCACAAAACTCTCAAATTTTTCAAGCTAAGGGTATCGATGGCTATCAGGAAGGTATCAACCACAAACCACCGAAATACCTAAAACACAATGA
The DNA here is from genome assembly GCF_001263595.1 of Phalaenopsis equestris. NCBI lineage: Eukaryota > Viridiplantae > Streptophyta > Magnoliopsida > Asparagales > Orchidaceae > Phalaenopsis > Phalaenopsis equestris. The sequence continues at coordinate 154,051 of NW_018225903.1, read as the reverse complement.
TAATTCTGTTTCGCTCAACCCTCAATACACAACCTGGCAACTAGTGTACCAAAATCTTCCTGTTGCTTTATCCAACACGTGCTAAAATCTGGAATAGTTTAACCCATCGCCTTCAATCTAGAACCATTCCGTATTCTCCAACTAAAAAATAGAACTTCACCTCTCCATGCAGGACAAAACCATGACACAATATCTTGCTGAGGTTAAAGTCAAGGTAGACACCGTTGCTACAGCCAACACACAATTTAACCCCAAGGATGTTAGTTATCCTTTATACCCTGAATGATCCACCTTCAACTTACAATGCCTTGAAAATTGCAATTTGAACAAACTTTCAACCTGTCAGCTTAGATGATCTTTACTCACTTCTCTTTTCTGAAGAAGTAAATTTGGCAACTGAACACTTCCGCAAGACACAACTGTCCATTCCTGAATCCTTATTCCTCAAACAAGCTTTCACCTACCTCCAAAAAGGGTAGACTCAATAAGGTTTCAGCCATGGGTAACTTCTATAATCGTCAAACAAGTTTTCACCTACCTCCACCCAATGTGTTTTATTGTCTCATCATCCTCAATACAAAGGATATAGAAGTTACCATCCATCTACCAACAAATATTACATATCTCGACACGTTATTTTTCACGAAAATATTTTCCCCTATCGGTTTACCATTTCCTCTTCCACACATACACCTTGAACAGTAGTCACAACTTCATATCACCCCTCTCAGACTTCTACATCTAAAAACACCTTACCACCACCTAATATTTCAGTTCAGAAAAACTCACCTCCTACCACCCATCAACATCCAACTGACCCTTCACCTAATATACTGCCATCTTCATCCAATTTACCTGTTGATCCTCCTTATCATTCAGCCAAACAAATTCCCTTGCATCCCATGATCACACTCACTAAAGCAATCATCTCCAAACCTAAAAAAATTCTCGATTTGGCTCACTCTCTCACACCACCTACTGCTAAATCCTGTTTATGAGGCTGTCAAACTGGAATGCTAGTGCCAAGCAATATGAGAGGAGTTCCAAGCTATTCAACCTGGAATTTGTTCATCTCACCTCTCAACAAAATGTGCTCGATGGTTGTTTGACACATAAACTAAAGCTTGACACCAAACCTGTTTAGTGGCTCAAGATACAAACAGTAATATGAAATTAACTATTCTAAGACATTTAGGGTCCGTTTGGGGCGGCGGTGTGCCACCGCACCGCAGTTTTATCTATTTGAGTAAACTGCGTTGGAGGCGGTGTGCCTCCGCACCGCAGTTATATCTATTTGAGTAAACTGCGTTTTATCAGTTTTTTTCAAAAAGCTGCCGCTGAAATTTGCATTTTCCCACCACTTCTGGCTAGATGCGGCAGCAGTTTTCTAGCTGTGGTTTGACTTTACAAAAAAAAATTATAATAATCACCGCAACTTTTTGAGCATCAGATTATTATTCAACAGTTCACAACTGCTTTTTAATAAGCTGCAGTTGCCCCAAACAGACCCTTAGTCCGATGGTCAAAAAGGCTAATTTGCATTTTTTTTGTAGTGTCAACCTATCACACACATGGCCGGTCACTCAATTTGGCGTATCCAACGCATTCCTTCATGATGCTTCAAGAAACCATCTAGATGGCTCTCAAGAAACCATCTAGATGGATCAACCCAAGGGGATCATTAATACTGCCCATCCTACCTACATTTGTCAACTTAACAAAGCTCTCTAAGGTCTTAAGAAAACCCCATACCAATGAAAAGCCACTCTTACCCAAGATCTCTCTACTCTTGGCTTCCAACCCAGCTCAATTGACACCTTTCTCTTTCTTCACATCACCGAATCCACTCACATCTTCATTCTAATTTATGTTGATGATCCTCTGATCATTGGCAACAACACTTATCTCATCAATAATACAATCACCAAACTCTAACAACAGCTTCACATGTGCAATCTTGGTCCCATTTCCAAATTCCTCAACATTCAAATTCATAAGACACCGAACTTGGTCCCATCTCCCAATTCCTCAGCATTCAAATTCATAAGACGCCTAAAAGTCTTTATCTCTCCCAATCCAACCACATCACTAGCATTCTCAATCATGTAGGAATGCTATCAAGCAAAATGGCATCTACCCTATTCCTACCAAAACCATTTCCCCACCACCATCCGACTCACCCCTTCCAGAACCCCAACTCTAACACCACATAGTCGGATCCCTTCAATATTTCATAATCACTTGGCAGAATTTTTTCTTTTGCCATCAACAAGCTCTCCCAACACAAGCATCAACCCCTTCACACACATAATCAGCGACTAATGCAACTATTATGCCACCACAAACCAACAACTCTAGCTCTTCCTATCATCCAATCGGATCTTCAACTTCGTGTATTCTCTTGACTCAAATTGGGCGGGTAATCCACTGGATCGCGAATCAACCTCAGGCTACTACATTTTCCTTGGTGCCAACAGGATTTTCTAGACCTCCAAAAAGCAATCAACAATAGCTCGATCATCTACAAAAACAGTGTATAGTGCTCTTGACACTGCTGCCACAAAAATCATTTGGACTCATCATTTGCTTCAAGATTTTCCAGCATTAGTTCATCAATCTACCCCTCTGTGACAATGTATCAGCCATCTCTCTCGCCAACAATCTCATCTTTCATGCATGAAAGAAACACATTGAAATTGTCCACCACTTCAATAAGTACTGCATCAAGGCCGTGATTATTGTTGTCCATTATATGGCTTCTCAGGATCAGATTGCAGACTTGTTCACCAAACCACTACCAACTACCAGATTTCAACTGTTCTGCAATACGTTGGTGCTTCTAACAGGAATCATCAACTTGAGGGGGGTTAATAGCAGTCCTAAGAACACCTTCTCCACCGTATTAACTTTCTCCAGCAGGCCTACCACTCCACGCCTGAATCTACAAAATCCTAATTCACTCTACTAAAATATTCTGTGTCTTTCACCTTTTTGTATATATAGAACCTGCATTTACCCTTCTCTATAGTTGTAGTTATACTAGTGCAAATGAAGGCTTCTGCACTTTCTTGTATACTGAATCCATCTGCTCTTCTTTTCTCTCAGATTTCTGATTCTTAATTTCATCACTTGTCCTTAAGAATTGTTTACTGCGTTCTTGAAATCAGTCCAAGAGATTTGAATTGGGGTTGTCAATAGGCGGCTTAGAGAGAAAGGGTTAACAGTTTTAAATGGAGAGAATTTTGAGAGAGAGGTCATTCCATAAGGTTTGTGAGAACCCATTAAAGAGAAGGCTGCTAAGGAAGATGGAGAGATAAGAGAGAGAGAGAAAAGGGAGAGTAAGGAGCAATAACATATTCAAATTCTATCCAGGATTGATTATTAAATAGTATTTAAATTTATGAAATTTAAAGCTCAAATTCAGCAAGTCTTAAACACTATCAAATTTAACATACAAATAATCCTAAAACTAAACACATTCTAGTTAAAAAAAACCCTAAAAAAAATTCAAAAGACTAGAATATTCTAATATACATAAGAAGGCATGTACTTTTCATATCAACTCCTCAGAGCCAATAAAAATATTTTTCCAAAGAATTATGTAGCAGCCCTTCCCTAAAATCTCTTGTAATTTGAAGGTTTAAATTCAAATGCAGCTATGCATCAATTTTTGTTCTTCAGATGTCTTTTGGCCAAGTGTAGGGCAGTATCTAGCTATGTGATCACGCTGAAAATATTAATAGCATGTGTTGCAGCTAAGGCTATCAAAAAAAGCTCTCATGTTGGTCTCACTAAATAGCTCGTGCTCGATTCGTTCATTAAGCAAATGAGCATACACAAACAAAGTTTTTTAGATAGAATTATAAATGAGTTGAACACCAACAAATGTTTGTTCGTTCATGTTTAGCTCGATTAAATAATAAATTATTAATAGTCGTATAATATTAATATATTAAATTTTTTATACTATATTTAAAAATATATATTAAATAGCATGTGTTACAGCTAGGCTATCAAAAAAAGCTCTCATGTTGGTCTCACTAAATAGCTCGTGCTCGATTCGTTTGTTAAGCAAATGAGCATATACAAACAAAGATTTTTAAATAGATTTAAAAATGAGTTGAACACCAATAAATGTTTGTTTGTTCGTATTTAGCTCGATTTGACTCAAATTAATTAAATAATAAATTATTAATAGTCGTATAATATTAATATGTTAAATTTTTTATACTATATTTAAAAATATATATTAAATTTTATTAGTTTTTAAAATGATTTGAGCTAGTTTTAGAAATTTGGTGTCAGATATGTAAATACATAAGAATTGTGTGGAATGTATGTAAATGCCCGAAAAATTTGCAGACGCTCACCCGCCCTCCCGCCCCGTGATCTCGCACGATTTAGCCCTCCCGCCCCGTGATCTCGCACGATTCAGCCCTCTCAGGTTTAATCCCACAATGAGAATAAGTGAAAAAAACTTAAAATATGCTCTTTAAAATGTAAAAATCGATTTCAACTTTTTAGAAGCCAATGAAGCTAAAATGGTATTATTCTCTCTTAGAGTTCTAAATAAAAATAATTTTTTTTATAATTTACTTATATTATTTAATTTATTAAATTTTAATTAATTATTATTTCAAGAAAAACACGAGCTTAATTTGAACAAACGAGTTTGAATTTAGCCGATCACGAGCTATTTTGAACACGAGCTGACCATGAACGACAAAAAAAATCAAACGAGTCGAACACAGACAAACCTCAGGCTCCTTCAAGTTCTGCCCAGTTACACCCCTAGTTGTAACCTATCAGTACTCACCCTTATGTTGTCTTACACATCTAATACATGAAACTACGATACCATAAGTCTTGCCACTACTAAATCCACCTAAACTGAATCTAGACTTTTTCCAAAATTAAACGGTTATTTACTTTTAATCTACTATAACATTTTGTATTTTTCAACGATATTAACATTTACATATTATTTAAAGATATATGTATGTACGTATGTATGTATGTCAAATTGTCATGGAACATAGACCTTTTTATTGTACCCACTGTAAGATGTTTGGGCATACCTTTGACAAATATCACATGCCCCATCCTGCTCTGGACACATCTGCTCCACCTGTGGAGGAAATTACCACAAGACATGAATTGATGTCTAATTTAATTGCTCTTGGGAACCCCCCTAACAATACTATTTATGTTTCTGAATCCATGAATTGATGTGTTGTCGGATGGTTCTGCTGGGCAACCTACACCTTCAAACCTTATTGTAAACAGTATTGACGGATCATTACCTACAAAGAATAATGTTCGAACCAATAATCAGAAGAGCCTTGCAGCTCCTCATCTTCAGGAAGCATCCAGTGCAGAAGCGATAATTCATACTTCACATACACTAGAACCTATTGTGGTTACAACGGTTGACAATCTTTCTACTGCGGTTCTATCACCTCATCCGAAGGAGCAAGTCGTTATTGTTAGTCAGACATAAGGGACTCATCAGCTTATATATGCCCGACAATCTATTGACCAACACACTGATCAGATGAGTCAGTCTTTGGATGAAGAATGACAGGTTTACACACTCAAGAGAAAGAAAATGAATGAAGATCTAATTGAGCTCAGGAATCTAATGGATGATACAGTGGTTGCTTCAAGTAATGACACACAACTCACTAATTTGTTAGCTGGCTCCATTCCTAGATTTAGAGGTAGAGACAAGACTAAATTGGGTCGTCCCTAACTTTTTGCACATTTTAGTGGTTTTAGTTTTTAGTCTTATATGTATCTTTTCTTTTTTAAGGATTTTTGCGTTGTATCGTGTGCGTAGGGTGTTGTTTTTTGGGCCCACTCATACAACTATCCGTATCTTTTCCCTACTTATATCACAACAATATATATATATATATATATATATATATATATATAGATAGATAAATAGATATATTATACTAAATTGAATGATATACACACATGAAGGATACAAGTTATATAGATTGTTTACATGTTCATATTATCAATGATGGGTTATGCTCATTTATGATACTAGTTAGGGACGCTAAATTACAAGTACATGTATACTAGAAAAAGTTATTAATATCGATGCACTTTTATTTGCTAAAAATTTTCACTGATTTATTTTGTACGACTCACGTTCATATTGTTTATTTATTCATTATATTACTATACATTACTCTCTGACTATTGATAGTTCACTGTATTTTAAATTAATATTTTTAAGTGAAATTATAGGGTAAAAATGAGAAAAAAGGAGAGCTTCTATAGAAGATGGGGTCAACAAATAGGAAAGTAAATTTGATGTGTTAATTAAATTTTCTTTTCTGCAATGATTCTTTTTTTACCATTGGATTTAAAGATATTAGATAAATTTCATTTTCACTGTCCACACCTATTCCAGCCTTGAAAATTTCAAACTGGGTCAGTGCAACATTGACAATCTCCATCTCGAAATAAGACACCATTAAAACTTCAAAAAAAATAATCTCGCGATCTCTTCACAACTTGATGCCCAAATTATGACGAAAGCTGTTTCTCATAAACTTCTTTAAAGTTTATGATTAGATTGACTATTCCCATTATGATCTAATCCCTGGATCGTAATGTCACGTCATATACCTACCCATAATCCACCATGGGATCTATTGGAGCATGTCCAAAAAAGAAATGCTAAGTACATGTTCCATGCAAAATCCTTATTAAATGGACAAAAAATCCAAAAATTCATTCATGTAAAATAAAATAGAATAAAAACAGATTATATTCATGCTTTTCCATGCATTATATGACCTAATAAAATGAGAAAGAAAGTATTTTACTTTTTTTCTTCAAGACAGTTCTATTAAACTATATAATTGGCTCAAGTTAACCTGGTCTTAACTTGGTCCATCGTAAGATCAAGTCAAATTGCTCAAGTCAGGTCAAATTTGGTTTTGGCAGATTTACAGAGCTAAATTTACCTTCATTTCTTACTCTCAATAAAGAAAGAAAAACAAGTCAAAATATACCTCAACTATACAAAAACCCAGCCCAATCCTACCTAAAATAAATCACTATGCAAGGAAAATTATTGCGTTGAAGATGAGGATCATGGAGCTACAAACAAACTAGCATCAGCATGTTGTGCTCGGTACAAGAAAATCAAAATGCACCAGCACCAGAATGTTTGCATTAGTGTATAGACAGATGTATGCTTACTCACATATATTTATGCATGAGCGCTTTTAAATACCAAATGTACAGACGATATACTTTCTTCTCAAATATGTAAGTTTATAAAATTGATCAATATATATAAACGTTCACCAAGCACAAGCCATCCCTTCCTAAAATTTTTAATCATCTAGCTGGCCATCCCTTCCTAAAATTTTTAATCATCTAGCTGGGCAAGCTGTTGTTAACTACTTTAAGCGTAATTTTTCCGGAGAAGGAAGCTGTAATCACATTGTAGGGCAGTGATAAAAATGTATGGCCATAAATAGCACTAAAAGCAGTGTCTTCAAGGGCTATATGGTTTGTCCAAAGCACTAAGCTAGGACTTACTGCACGTTGTAAAATACAACATAATAGAGTAAAAAAAAAGGAAACCATCATCAGACCTCTAAGAAAATACTATTTGAAAATTAAGAGAATACTGTATAATTGTCTTACTATAGCAAAGTAGCTGTGACAGCAAATACATGAGAAAGTAAATTTTTAGCGCAGAATTTGAACAGTCTTCCCCTTTAAAAGAAAAGGGCACCATGAGCTATTCAACTGGGGATAAATATATATAGGAAAGTATAGGAAAGTACAAAAATAATACCTGTTTCTGTTCCACGCAATGAGAACACCAGAAGGCCCCATACATCTTAGCACCTATAGAATGTAAGTGTTTTGCCAAAGCTATTGTCCAAGTGGTTGACTGCTCAGTAATCTCTGTTTCATACGGTTCAAGGATCATGTCACTTGACCTGTGTAGTCTCAAAAGAAAAAGATAAATAAACATTTGGGAACTTTAACAAGCTAAATAAGTCGGATATGGGTTTTTCATTACTCTGACAGTTGCCAATGATCTCCCCAAAATGAAAAAAAAAAAAGAAACAGAAAAAGATATGTATGGTAGTTTTAGGTTAATATAATTAAAAATGCAAATGAACATACCATGCTAAACTGTGATCACATGAACATACAGAAGGAACTAGAGTTAACTCCATTGCTATTGTAGAAGTTTAACACATAATAAACCTTATTACATGAAGAAGGTTTGAGGTTTCCTTCCACCGCTAGAGTAGCCCCACCTCTTCCCTATTCTAAGCCTGCAGGGAAACTCCTCTTCGATGTCTATCCACCGAGGTCCACATCTCCTGCCCACAAGGGCCAGCTTTATTGGCCTTTCCCTTCACCATCCTTTCATTTCTCCCATTTACGTCTGCTGCCATGCTATCCTTCCTTGCTCAATAAGCACCCCTCTAACTTGCGACCCAACAACCTCCATGGTGACAAGATCATCTTCAGGTCAAAAGAATTTGCTCGTTCTAGATAATATCAAGAGTATCAATCTCACTAATGTTATGATGCTGCTCTTTGGAGACATTATCAAACTTATCTGCCTCACCAATGCAACAGTGCAAACCTCATAACTTCAACTGGCAACGAGATTCTCCCCTAACTCACCAGTCATTCCAAAACCTACTTGCAAGCTATTGATATCGATGGAGAGTCTCCATCTAACTAGGTTGACCATTTCAACAGCGTCAACATGACCACTCAGTGACAATACATGGCTACAACATGGGTTTTTGTGTGCAATTGGAGAGTAACAAAATTGTGTTAGTGGATACAATATGGTGGCAAACATCAAAATGGGAAAGGCACAAAAATCCTTAGTATCACACAGACTACCCTCTCTTCCTCCCACCTCCTAGTGACCAACTTTATTCTACCTCTTAACGAAGACGCAACACTCGCTCCCACTTGCAACACCATCAATATCATTGATCAATGACAAGGCACCATTACAACAACATGGATTCTAGAGTGTAGGTGAAAAAGATCGAACTTGTGTTAGTAGCATAGTAGTGGCAAACCTTAGCAACACCGCTTCTCAACAAACAACTTTTCTTGAGCCAGCTCAAGACCTTAAACAAATTTTTAGATTGGTGACCAGTTCATCTACAACAAGGCTAGTTGTGCTTGCTCAGCTCACCTTTTGTTGATTCCCCGCCAATCTACCTTTTTCTAGGCTAAAGCTTTATCACTTGGTCACTCCATTGCAGACATGCGGGCACGTAACACGTGCATTTAACCTCCCCTTTGCACGTGGCTTGTCCCTTATGAGTGCATGCCCAACACGACCAATAACATGATGACTCATCACCGATAACAGCTAAACAACTACTGATGAACCACAACATGGCATACTCCAGCGCTTTTACAAGATCCAAGTGACCATCTTTTATCTTTATTCTTCATTAATCACTTCATCAGAGGCTCGCCAACAAGGATCAATCAAATTCCCTTATTAGAAAGAATGCTGTAATAAAAAGCTTGCTTTCAAAATGAGAAAGCTTAGGAACCGCTTGAAAGTAGCCTTTAACATGGATAAAGGCTTTCTCATCTTCAGATTCTCCTCTTAAGCGGATCAATCAATATGTTCACTCATTCTGTGATAATGCTAGCTCAATTTCACGTCTTAGATTAAACAAACCCAAGGACGGAATTGACTAGTGTTAAATTTCCCAACCACAATCTATATTGTTGGACTATCTTGAAACCTCTACACTTGCGAGTAACATTGGTTCCCCATTTCCATACAACATTCCCTCTAACACGCTCCAAAATCAGCTTTATTAAGGTTTGCAATGAGGTCTTAGCTTTTGTTGTTTCACGATCCGGCCCGGAGCTTAGAATTAACTAAGACGAGAACAGACGGTCTGATAGTGTTAACATTTAATCTATCAACAGAATTATAGAATTTTTCAAAATATAAAAGAGACATTAAGAATTCCATAATTTCATATAAGGAGATTTAAATTATCTAACAATAATAGAAAAAATCTGCAAAACAAATCTCAATCCACACAACAATATATCACTATCTAAAGAAACAGTGCAAAAAGAAACTACAAACACGTCATAAACTAGCATCTATCAGCTGCAGTCCTAATGTACAATGAGTCAGTTTGGCGTGACAGCATAGCTGCGATGGAGTGGGAAAACACATTTCCACTAATTTGGTTCCGACAGTGCACATTTTTACATTTGTCTTCGATGAAACTCCCGTAAATGCAGATCACAAATTTGACCCCGCAGTCCGCATTTTTACGCTATTTTTTATCCTGTCCCCCATGTCTCTGCACTAGCCTCTCCTTCGTGTCTCCACCTCTCTTGTTTATCTGCCTCTCTCATGTCTTTGCCCTAAGGGTCCTTTCCTCTATCACGTTTTTGCCGTAAGAAGTCCTCTTCCATCACAACTCCGTTTAGTTCCATTGCTCTCCTACGGTACACTCAATCATTTATCTTTGTGGTTTGAGGTTGATTTGGACTGTCTGGCTTTCTCTGTGATATTTTTGGCTTTGCACTACTATAAAAATCAATATTCTACTACCATTATGATGGGATTTTGGATTTTGGTATCATCTATCATTTTTGTTGTTGTTTGTGCCCTTTGCTCTACCAGGTTTGTGGTTTTAGGGACCTGTGACTTGCTTTTTTCGGTTTATGGCCCCTGGAATGAATGGATTTGAGATTTGTAGGCTATGGAATGAATGGAATTGGATTTTGTCGCCTCTAGAATGATTGGACTCGGAATGCTCTTATCTCTGTCAATTTTGGAGGCTGGGAAGCTCTTTCTGGTTTATGGCCTCTATGTATGCTTCATTTCTCAATTTGGTTGGTCTGGGTGAGTTGCCCTCTTTCTCGGATGGAATGTTCTATCTGTTTGGCGGCCTCCGGGTGTTTGGGGTGGTTGGGTGGTGATGTGTAGGTGGTAGGTGTGGGTGGAGTGTGGGTGTGGTGGTGGTATGTGTACATAGAAGTGATGTTGGTGGTGTGTTGATAAAATGGTGGTGGTTTCTTAGTGTAGTGGTGGTGTGTCGATTGTGTGGTGGTGCTGGTTTGTTGGTGTGGTGGTGGTGGTGTGTTGAGTTGGAGGTGGTGGTAGTGTGTTGGGTTGGAGGTGGAGGTGGTGGCGGTGGTGGTGTTGGTCGTGATGATGTGGTGGTGGTTTGATGGTGGTGTGTAGGCGATATGCATGGTGGTGTGTTGGTCGTGATGATGTGGTGATGGTTGGGAGCTGGTGTGTTGGGGTTATGTGTGGTGGTGTGGTGGTGTGGTGGGGGTAGTGTATGTACATGGGAATGATGGTGTGATGGTGTGTTGGTGTGGAGGTAGTGTATGTACATGGGAGTGGTGGTGCATTGATGGTGTTGTGGTGTTGGTGGTTTGTTGATGTGGTAGATGGGAGTGATGGTGGTGTGTTGATTGTGTGGTGGTGGAAGTTTGTTGTGGTGGTGGTGGTGTGTTGGGTTGGAGAGGGTGGTGGTAGTGTGGGTGGTAGTGTGTTGGTCGTGATGATGTAATAGTGGTTAGGTGGTGGTGTTGATGATGTGATGGTGGAAGTGTGTTGGTGTTGATGATGCGGTGATGGTAGTGTATTGGTGTTGATGATGCGGTGGTGGTGGTTTGGTGGTATGGTGGTGTTGATGATATGGTGGTGGTGATGAGTTGATGTTGGTATTGTTGGTGACATATTAATAGATTTCAGATGTTTCTTTTCTATTACTTTTTTGAGTTTTGGAATTTTAAATGAGACTTTGTGTTCATGAGATAACCTTATAATATAAGCCACACATTTATGTTGCTTGGTTCTTTTCATGTTAACAGTCGTCATGGTTAAGACTAAAAAAATTGGTTCGCCAAACAAGTGATATAATGAGGTGAAGCTAATTTTTTGTGATCTGTCTTAAAGAGATGGAATTGTGAAACAGGTCAACCACCTACTCTAACAAGGATGACAAAATATAATAAAAAAGTTCAAGAAGAGCATAAGAAGGGAATATGATATAATGCAATTAAAAAATAATTAAGATCAATTGAAAAAGAACTGAAAATTATGGAAAAAGTTAAAGCAAGGTTCCATTGAATGGGTGGTTGGGAACCGGTAAAACGAACTATTGATGCATCAAAAGAATGATGATCAAAAGATTGGATGTGAGAATTTATGAAACGTCCAATCCTTCATATTTTTTTTTCAATTACATCAACCTGTCGTTCATTCATAATTTGTAGATAGTGTCAAATGCCAAAAAATTTAAACTCAGCGGCATTGACCCTAAGCTTGAACAAAATTTAGATTGTATGTTTGGTCGAGTCGTGGCCACGAATGATCATGCATGGGTCCCAAGCGAGAAAGGGTTTGTTGAGCATATAGAGGTCGAGCAAACTGCTGACTCAAATAAAGGCCCCAACCATAACCTCAATGAAATTGAATCTACTAGTCGATCCAAGCATCATAGGGTTGAGAAAAAGAAAAAAAAAGGAGTTTTCATTAGAAATCAAATTTTACAGTTGGTTGCTTTATGCACTGATACACCTAAAATATATAACATTTTTAGATATATTTTTATACCTATTTTTGAGATATTGCGCTTTAATGAAATGTGTTTTTGTGTTTTTCTTTCAGGTACAAGTAAAAAGGTGAAAAATGTTTAGAGGAAAGGGCAAAAAATGCTTAAAAAAGTGAAAAAAGATTGAATTTGGACCAAAAAGCGGAAAAAATGTGCAAAAGTGTTTTGACGCCTAAGCGCCAGATCCAGCCCTTAAGCGCCGGGTGAACAGAGAAGGCCGCGCCTAAGCGCCAGAGACCCCGCGTTTAAGCGCCCGTGGCAATTATTGGAAGAGTAAATTCGATTTTTGCAAATTTTGAAGAGATTTTTTAGGCACCTATTGGCTTAATAGGTGGTTACAATCACCATGGATGAAAATTATTGCGAAAGAATGCATCTCTTGAGGAAATACATCGAATCAAGACACATTTTGAAGAGATATCAAGACACCTTTTGGTAAATTATAAAAGAAAGAAGATTGGGACTTTGAAAGAGGTCCTGAAAGTACTGAAAAAGTTTTGAAAGTTCAAAAATTGGGGAGTTAGTTGGAGAGATTTTTTCAGGCACCACATATTTATCAATATTTATCATTTTTTTATTTTAATTTTATATTGAGTGTTGTAAAAGAGAATAAATTCAAAGGAACTTCAAGAGTTTGGTGGAGCACTTGAGATAAGTTTTTATCTTTTATTTTAGACTGCTTTTGGTTTTAATTGAGACTTGTTGTTGATTTGATAATGATTTCTACTTTTAAACTAAAGTGTGGTTTTATTTTCTCCATGGATTATGAGTAGTTTTCTTTATCTTTTTTCTTAAAATGATAAGTAATTAAATGTTAGATGGAAATTATGGAGAATATTGATCTTTAATATTAAAAGAAGTTATGATGATTTAAATCCATGCACTTCATTTACTTCTTGATTTTGCCAATCCAGATGTTAAAATTTGTTGTGAGAACATGTAAGAATCGAGCTGGTATTGTCTCAGTCAATAGTTGGAAAGAATCACATGAGATTGTATGAATGAGAATGTAGTTCATATGATTAAGTGCAAATAAATAGGAAAATATTCATTGAAGGGTGTAAAGTTAGAGGACTTTAAAGTGACAGATTAAAACCCCAAATTGATTTATTGTTTTAGGTTCTGATACGAAATGTTAGCCCTCAGGTGGTGGGAATCGAGGGAACTCTAGAATGAGAGCTAGTATATTCCCTGCCTAACGAGTCTTCAGAACTATTCAAACTTTAAATTAGTCAATATTCTTTATATCTCTAGTAAGGGTAAAGAATATTATTGCTCATATTTGACACAATACAATATGCATACATCCACAACAGAATTCCTATACTTATTACTGATTCATGATAAGGAGAAAGATATTTTCATATTTAGTGCTTTTCTTCTGCAAAAACTCAAGTTATCTTTTTAAGTTTGTACTGTTTTTGTCAAAATATTAAAAATACCAAAAAATATTTAAACTTTCTTTACTGAGAAAATGTCTTTAACTTAAATAATTATCTTTTTAAAATAGAAAATTTTCCAAAAAGTACATATTGCATATATTCCCTGTGGGTTCAATATTCAGGTTTTAATCAAAAAGTCTTGTATTACTTGATAACGATACGTATACTTGCGTAGTATCCTAATATAAATTAAAAGTTAAATTCTTATTTTTCTTCAGAATCAATTTTTTCGTTTTATTGCAAAATAAGAAAATTTAAGTGAAAAATATAATCAAAATTATTATTATACTATTGCATATAAGCAGTTATCGGGGATCATGCACCAATGACCCTAGCACATCACAACCAGCTTCTATTCAGTAAGTCATGTGAATTTTGGAAGCAACTGCAAAAATTCATGAGGACATGCCGCTTTACTTGTCTTTATGAAGTTGCTTGAAGACCCGACACAGAGAGAGTTCTTTATGTCGATGACCCCTGACCGTAGACTCAACTACTTACGTTATTTCCACGACAACCGGAAAGCATAAATTTTATTTTATTTGTTGGACACTTTATGCTTTACTTTTATGGAGATATTATTTGTGCTACTATTATTATACTTGAGTTTTATTTCTTAGATACTTTCTCTTTGATTTTTATGGCGTCGTGTTTACAAGCAATACAAGCTTTTTATTGCTTTTGAAACTTTCGTTATCATTGTTTTTTGTTTAATGCATGTTCTAGCTAATTTGGTGATATTTATATGTTGTAGCTGCATAAACAATTAATAACATGAATAGAAAAAGACTGAAGAAAAATTGCAGCTGCATTATGCTTAATATATGAGTATTACAAATCATATATCGCTCGCTCTCCTTGCATGACATCAACATACATAGGTGATAAGTGGGTTGGGAAGTTACTTGCGAGTGTCGGCGCTTAAAAAAAAGGGGAGGAAGGGAAAGGGAGTTTTGGGTGTTTGGGGGTCGCCCGGAAG
>NW_018225903.1:137543-138565 GCF_001263595.1 Phalaenopsis equestris | reverse complement strand
CTCAAATCTGGAACATTGTTAAGGAATCCAAATGAAGAGAAACTAGGGGAGGCCACAGATCCTGAGGAGAACCTCAGTGACTTCCCAGTCTATCCTATGGTTTGGTTCCAATTTTAGGAAGAAAATATTAAAGTGTTTTATCCTGCCAATTTTATTTAATTAGGGCTTATATTTGCGTGACAGGGTCACACAAATTGCCTAGAAGATATGAGGGTTTATGTCGTATCGGACGACGACCTCAGAACCTAGAACGAGTTTAGGGCTTAAATCGTACGGCAAAGCTATACGAATGCCTAAAGAAAAAGGTGGAGGATTTATGTTGCGCTAGGCAAACGACCTCGAAAACCTATAGATTGTTATTTAATTTATAGGAAAGGGAAAAGGTTTTGCTCGGGAAGACATGTTCTGCTGTTGAAGATGGTCGTGCTGCCCACTACGCTAGCTCCAAGCTCCTCGACGTGACGAGTTTAAGTTTTCTAGGGTGTCCAGTTATAATATCAAATCAAACGGCCCTATGGTTGTAGTCCTCTAAACATCCTATGTAAAAAAGGGTAAACATGTTTAAAGTTGTAAAGGTGTAAAGCGTGCAACACAGGAATGAACAGTAGCATGCAAGTGGAGCAGTAGTAAGTAAAACAGGAGCAGTACAACATGCTACACATGAAGGACAGTAGCAGGTAGAAACAAAATAAATGTAACATGCTATACAGGGAGAACAGTAGCAAGTAGAAACAGGAGTAATATGCTACACAGGAAGAACAGTAGCAAGTAGAAACAGGAGTAATATGCTACACAGGAAGAACAGTAGCAAGTAGAAACAGGAAAATTAAGTACTGTAAAATGTAAAGCAAACATGTATGCCTGTGAAATCCGCTGTCCCTTAAGCATAGCAAACCTAAATACATCTCCAAAAACAAAATTTGGAAGAAAACGTCGTCCAAGAAATTCGAGAAAAAAAACGGAAAAACTCGAGAGACTCGACGAAAAAGACTCAAGTAACAAGTAAAAGAAAATCCTCAAAA
>NW_018225903.1:115752-133734 GCF_001263595.1 Phalaenopsis equestris | reverse complement strand
TCGACCCGCGATCGATCGTCACAAGTGGTTAACTCGAGCCCTCGGCAAATAACGGTGCAGTCAATGTGAATTACGGCGATCGGACACGTCGACTCTCCGAATTACGAAGCTGGTGCGCGCAGGAGTGCGAATTGTGCAGAAGGCCACCCTAAGGCTCGGGAAGGTTCTATAGGAATCCATTTTGGGTTTCCTCATGTCGGTTTCATCCTTCTAAGTGTTAGAAGTCGATACCGCACACGCAAAACTCCAAAAGAGGACGGAAATAGGTCGAACTAAAAACGAGGCGGGCACCACTTCTAAGGTTCTAAGATAGTCAAGGGAGGTCCCTAAGGCTAGATCCTAAACCCTAAGAGGAAGACTAGACCTCACTAAAAATGAGGTCAACAGCGAGTCACCTGAAAAGATTTAACAATATGTCTGCATGACACAACCCATATTTATTGATCTGTTAGAAGAACTGCACAAGAATCATGCACTTTCATGGCTCCACTAGAATGACTTCCAGACAAGAGTTAGATAGGGGTGCAAGTGAGTCAAGCTGACTCGTGAGCCGGCTCCAGCTCAGCTTGATAAGTGGCTCATGAGCTGAGCTCGAGGAGTTAACAAGCCAAGCTCAAGTAGCCCCAACTCATTTTAAAAAATGTTAATATAAAATATACTCAAAATATATTAATTATCAAGACTTTATCTTAAAGGTATTAAAAATGTTTAAAAAATAATAGTTTATATTGTATATTAGGTGTTCAAATTTTCACAAGACCAATGTTATATGTCATATTTTAAGTTAAATACGTGTTCAAATTTTTCTGAAATTACTTGATCACGGTAATTCTAACACCTTTGATAAATGCTTTAGAATTATATTGAAGCGATTGATGGAGCACATGTGGATGCAAACGTAACACAGTAAATGATCACATTCATTGGGGCGATGCGGTACACCCACACAAAATATAATGATTGTACGTATGTGACTTTAGTATGTGATTCACTTTTGTTATGATTGAATGAAAAGACAGTACACATGACATTCATATATTCAAATTTGTCAAGCGAACTCAGAAATACAATTTTCCAAAGCCACCCTCAGATTTTCTTGAGTATGAATAAATGAAATGGTACTTTCAATGCAATACTAATGATTATAATTTTACTAGAGAAAATTTATTTGGTCGATGTTGGACATCTTTTATAAAGAAGGTTACTCAAACTCTTTCTTGATATCAAATATCGCATTCTTGATTTTGAAAGAGCTACCAACGTTGCTCGGTAGAAAAGAAATGTCTAACAAAAAGCACTCATACTTACGCGATATTATTGAAAGAATATTTGGAGTTTGAAAAAAAAAAAATAAGTTATTCTATGATGTATGCCCACGTCACATATCCGTTCAACAAACAAGTGCAGATTGAGGTCGCTATAATAAGTTTCCACAATTCAACAACATTCTTCAAATAGTGACATCGACTTCAATAGTGCCGATGAAGATCATTCACATGTCCTTGCTGAAGCCTATGAATATTGCTTAAGACAATCAATATCATAGTCTAAAAGTGATTTGCTTGAGTCGTGTACCTAGGATAGGGAAGATGTTGGAGAGATGATAGAGTTGAGCGAGCAAATTACATTAACTATAGTTAGCGGGTGAAATAATGTAAGTTTTTTCTTTACTTCTTTGTGTGCAATGTGTAGTGAAAATGCTTAATGTTAATTGTATTGACGGTTTGTGCAACAATGTTCATGTTGAATCTCAATTTAGTGCAACTTTTATTTTTAGTCCTTTTGTATGTATTTTTTCATTCATAAATGACCTCCAAATCAACCGTAGGAATAATATTTCATATGTTTATTTATTGTATGTTTTATTTTTGGTTTGGAGATCAATGACGAGATATTCGACTATAGGAGTTTTTTTGGATGATCTATATGTTGTGGGTTTTTACACGTATGAAATTACTATCAAGGCAACCAGATAACCCTCCTGTTTTTAATCGTATGACTGTTGGGCTTCTTTCGCATAGTCTTTGACATGACACATTCAAGCACAGTTTTACGTGGTTTAAAGGCAAACTAGATCCCATTTTTCTCCATTCATATGACTGTTGGGTTTTTCTAGATGGTCTTTTGTGGTGATATGTTTCTTGAGACGCTTGCGAGCTAAGTAGTACGGGGTTTAAAGGCAACTAAGAATCCTTTTTTTAAAGGTCCACCGTCTTCTTGAAGTGATAGATTATTCGTTGGTTTATACTTTGTGCTCTGAGACTTACACCGTTATAAAACTTTAACTGAGTATTTCTATTATTCTTTTTAAATAATTTTGCATCTAAAGGTCTGTCCTTTGTGGTTTTAAACTTTCAGAAAAGATGAGCTTGAGCATTTCCCGTACCTCCAGAATACTATACCGCTAATGTAGACTGCAGTGTTCTCTGCTTCTCGACAGAAGCATGACTAGGGGAAATAATTTTACAGATGTCCAAGGAATAGATCAGAGAACTGTGACTTTTTAAGGTGGGTGAATGGATTCGATGATTCCACCGCCGAAAGTGATAAAGCGTGGAGAGTTTCATTGAAGCAGAGATTATCTCATGAAATTAATCGTCTGAATTTTAAATTCAACATTATGATAATAGTAACTATTATTTTAATAGAGTTATTTTTAATTTTAATTGTTGTGTTATTGTTTAATAAGGTGTTAGTTTTTATTATGTTAATATTCAAAATAGACATTTGTTTTCATATATAAAATGTACAACCATGATTGATTCTGTAATAAACAACACAATAGTACAAGGGCAAAAAAGTCATTTTTTTCATAAACAGTTGCAGCACATCTGATGCAAAACTGCACAAACAATCAGACACACATCTTCCCCGTAGTAGCTTCTGCGCAACTTCTAAGTATCAACCTAGAACTTTTCTTTTCCTAAGAGAAACCATTAATTACAATAGAAAATTTGACTTAACAAGCAATTAGAATTTTAATATGCACTAAATTACTATGTCAATGTTATGCATGAATGACAAAAAAAAAATACAATTCATTAATTTATAAAATTGTAAGCTTTCAATTTAAATTTCTCTTTCTGTTTCACTTTAAACATTTATCCTTTTTAATATTTTTAAGAGTCATAATATGATTATCGTTATATCCGAATATATTCTTAAACATATATTTGAAGGTACCCTTAAAAATTGTACCCGTAGGTAGGTACCCTAAAAAATCTACCCAAAGGTACCCTCAAAATTACACTCAAGGGTACACTTTTACTATTTCTTTAAACGTACATGGGTATATCAAATCCCTTTCAGTACAATATGGAGGCAATCCTGTATAGCTTAAGGTCATTTGGGAAAACAGTTGTCTGAAAAAAACTGCGCTTTATCTATATTCTCAAAAAGCTACAGATAAAAACTGCATTTTCCCACCATACCTGACTATCTGCGATGGCTGCTAGAAAGTTGTAGCCTGACTCTTTCAAAAAAAAAAATTTTGTAATAACCACAACAGCTTTTTGAATAGCAGTTTCTTCTTCAACAGTTTTACAACTGTTTCTTCAAATAGCTGCAACTGCCCCAAATATACTCTTAATCTTTATATTTCATTTAATATCAATTTACATTTATATGTCTATTATTTTCCTCGAATTTATGATATCATTTCTGACTTTCAAAATGTCCAATATGACTTATTTTAAACCATTTAAAAAAGCAATTATTCATTTGATAAAATATTAATTTAATACATAAAATAAAATAATTACTCGCCTCTTTAGCTTGCTTATCACATTGATACCCTAACCCCCGGCCTTCTAGGCTTAAATGTTATTTAATCTAAATTGTTATTAAACATTAATATATTATTAAACACCAATTTACAATTAAGTAAACAAAACTTTAATTTTTATTTAAAACATACCTTCTCTCTTAAATTTATTTGTCTTTTTCCTCATATCCAAAGAATTTGTCAGTCTTTTTCCTCACTTCCTGATAGAAATAAAATTTAATAACATTAATTTAACTAATTATTTTATTAATTCCAACAATAATAAAAGGCTTAACATTTACCTTATAGGTTTTCAGATCAATCTCCTCCCTTATTCGCTTCACAAACTTCTCCTTCAAAGTTGAATTCCTTGTATTAGAGTTTGATTAAATTTGATATTGCATTTAAACACACACACACAAATACATAAAATTTTATTTATATGATAATATATTAATTAACTTACTAAAATGTCAAACATACCTTTTTATAACTTTAGGTGCCCTAACTTCATGCATGAGCTCCTCATTCTTCTCCTTCGGTCTCAGCGAAGCCCAACAGAGCAGCACACGCAGAGCCTTAGGCTCCCCTTCCTCCTCTTATTCGATCCTGAATCATCTCAACAAAGCACGTGCACTACCTCCTGCTTCTTCTGGCACAGTAGCAACAAGAAGCTTGCCTCCTTGTAACAATGCATAGAATCACTCCTCTTTTTCCTTTGCCTCTACATGAACACAGCGCCAAAGTTTGATAAATAGTAGGGCTCGGTTTCCTCTTCGACTGCTCGAATTCCTCCGTCATTTTTCTTCTTTGACACGGCCCGATTCCGCACCACAAGTCTTAGACGTCGCTTCCCTTCAACTAGCGTTCGACGTCGAAACAAATAAGAAACGCTCACTGCTCTTTTGTTTACTCTTTCTTCTTCATTCCTCTCCTTCACTGTTGTTATTCTTATTCTCTCACTGACAAGACAACAATTTAGGGCTAGAAAGAAACTTCTCCCTTCTTCCCTTCTCCTTTGTTGCTCTCTCTTCCTCTCTCGTTTGATGGTTTGAATGAGGTAATATGACTCTTAAGTCGTAATCGAAAAGGGTTCTTATCTTAGTAACTTCTCAATTAATTATTATTATCATTATTATTATCATTATTATTTATTTAATTTTAGTTATTACAATCTTTCTTCATAAAAATTCCATCCACAAAATTTTAAAAGTATCATGAAAGTAAACATACCTCAAATAAAGAACTGTGGATATCTTTCTTGCAACTCAAGGGTCTTTCTCCCAAATAACATCCTTCTCCGACTGATGCTTCCATAAAATCTTCATAAAAGAGATATCTCTATTCTGCAGCTTCTTCACATCATAATCCAAAATCCTTTCAGGCTTCTTAATATGAGTCAAATCTGGTTGATCAATTGAGTTTGTTATAACCCTACACGCTTTATCTACAATATATATTCTGAGCGAAAAAATGTGGAATATAGTATACACTCCCTGCATATGAGCTGGTAAAGTCAATCTGTAATCCACATTTTTAATCCTCTCCACATTCTAAAGGGACCGACAAATTTGGGCCTCAATTTTCTTGTTTTTCAAAGTCTCTGCACACCTTTCAATGGACTGACCTTGATAAAAACAAACTCTCCAACTTTAAACTCAATAGGTTTGTGTTTAACATCGTAATATTTCTTCTGCCTACTTGCACTGCCTTCAATCTGTCTCAGATCAGTCTAATCTTCTAAGTAGCATCATTAACTAAATCAATTCCAATGTTATTTCTTTCACTTATTTCATGCCAACATATAGATGTCCTACACCTCCTTCCATACAAGACTTCATATGGGGTCATCTCAATGTTAGCCTGATAACTGTTATAATAAACATACTCTACTAAAAATATATGTGATTCCCAACCTCCACCAAAGTCAAGGACATATAACCTTAGTAGATCTTCCAAGGTCTGAATAATTTTCTCTGACTGGCCATCTGTCTGAAGGTGAAAAGCTATGCTGAAAGTCAATTGGGTGCCCAAAGCTTCCCGAACCTTCTTCCACAATCTAGAAGTAAGCCTGTCATCTCTATCAGAGACAACAGACTTCGACAACACTCCATACAACCTCACAATTTTATCAACATACAACTTGGTTAACTTCTCCATATGATCTGTCTATCTTATGATCAAGAAATGGGCAGTCAACGATTACCCATATATCATCATGATCCTAGAGTGATCTAGGCAACCCAATCACAAAGTTCACCGCAATCTCCTTCAGTTTCAACTTTGGAATTGGTAAAGGTTGCAACTGACCTCCAAGACACTGATGTTTTGCTTCATTAGCTAGCATGAAGGATACTTAGCCACAAATTCTGCCACACTCCGTTCTGGCGACCAAAATGCTTATTTGAAATCTTGGTACATATTATTGCTCCTTGTGTGCATAGTATAGCCAAATAAATATTTCTTCCAAAAATTCCTTCCACATATCATTATTATCTAGAACATAAACCACGCTTTTATATCTCAATAAATCATACTGATCTAGCAAATACCTCTCCAAACTGCCCACCTTAACCTAATCCAAGATTTTCTTACATCTGGCTAAAGAATTTTCAATTCTACTTTTCAACCTAGATTGCATGATTAACTAATATAGTTGAACCATACTATCATCACCATAATCAATTATATATAGCTTCAACATGTCTAACTCTTTAGGTTACTGCTTCTGCTGAATAAATAAATAGTTTAAATTACCTGAAACCTTCCTACTCAGCGCATCTGCCACCACATTTGTTTTTTCTCGGATGGTATTGAATATCTAAATCATAACCTTTAATAAAATGCAATCATCTCCTCTGCCTCAGGTTCAGTTATGTCTGAGCAAAAATATACTTCAAACTTTGATGGTCAGTAAAAATTTTGCATGGAACTTCGTAAATATAGTGCTTCATATTTTAAGTGCAAAAAATAATTGTTCAAAGCTCCAAATCATATGTTGAATAATTCTTTTCATGATTTTTCAATTGTCGTGATGCATATGAATGAATTTACCATGTTGCAGGAGTACACAGCCCAAAACCCCCTCAAAGACGCATTGTTGAAAATCTGAACCTATCAGAACTTGAAGGGATGGCTAAAATTAGAGCAGACATTGAACAAGTCTTCAGCTCCTAAAAAGCCTCCTCACAATGATCTGATCATTCAAATTTCACTGCTTTCTGAGTCAATCTTGATAGTGGAATAGCAATCTACAAAAATCTCTCGACAAATCTCCTGTAATAATCAGTCAGACCTAGAAAGCTCCCAACCTCAGCAACATTAGTAGGTCATAGCCAATCTGTAATCTAGTTCTTATTTTGATTCACAGATATGTCGCCTTCATTGATAATGTGCCCAAGAAAAGCCACAATTTTAAGTCAAAATTCACATTTAAAAAATTTGGCACAAAGTGCATTCTCCTTCAAAACCTATAGCACAACATGTAAATGATCTGTATGACTGAATTAATCCCTCGAATTCACTAAAATATCATCTCTAAAAACTATCATGAAAGTACCTAAGAACTGCCTGAAGAGCATGTTCATCAGATCCATAAAAACTATTGGAGCATTTGACAGTCTAAATGACATCACTACAAATTCATTGTGCTCATATCTAATCCTGAAAGCCATCTTCATTATGTCTTCTTGTTTAATCTTTAGCTGATGATATTCTGACCTAGATCAATATTTAAAAATACAAAGACTCGTTCAATTGATCAAATAAATCGTCAATTCTCGGCAGTAGATATTTGTTTTTAACTATGAGCTTATTCAACTCCTTATAGTCAATACACATCATGAATCTCTTATCCTTCTTCACAAATAATACTAAAGCTTCCAACGGTGAGGCGTCAAGTATGATCAAACCATTATAACTCATGCAGTCGGCCCTTCAACTCCTGCAACTCCTTAAATGTCATTATGTAGAGTGTCTTGGATATAGGCTCAGAACTTGGCAAGAGCTCAATAGCAAAATCAATCTCTTACACTGGTGGTAGCTCTGATAAATTATTAAGGAACACTTCTGTATATTCTCTTACCACTAAAATATCTCCCAAAGACTGTATTTTCTTAGAAGTATATGTTACCTGAGCAAGAAAACCTTAATTTCCACAATTCAACAATTTAAAAGCCTTCAAAGATATAATTATCATGGATGTCAATCCTCTGCCACCACAAAATTTAATTTCTTCCTCCCTAAGTATATTTATTTTGACGGCATTTTTATTACAATCAATAGCGACCGTTTTTAGACATTTAATCCATGCATAAAATCACCTTAAACTCCATCAAGGGTAAAACAATAAGTTGCGCCACAAAATATTTTCTGTCAATCTTTAACGCCACCTCACATGACTGATTGACCTCCATAAAAGTATCATTTGACATTCTAACCGATAAAAATACAAACATAGAAATGATATTCAATCGCATCACTTTAACCAGTTCCTTAGCTATAAAAGAGTGTGATGCTCATGAATTAAACAATACTCTTATCGGCCTACTCTGAAGATATATGATACATATCATTAAAATCATTACATTGAACATTAGAGTTGACTTATTTCTTGCGGGTTATTATGAATGACATTACATATATTTTATGATGATTGAGGTGCACAGAGCTAAAATTATTAAGAATTAAACATACCTGTGATGACATCAGGGGAGTTCTTAGCTTCCTGCTAAGAAAGTGCATATACTCTAGGCTGGACATTTTGTTGAGTCTGACCTGTGTTTGACACTAATCCTAAAGATTTAGCTACCCTCGGTCTATCAAAGCTCATCTAAGATGGTGTAGTACTGCTCTTAGAATCAACTGGAGACCTCTGACCCAGTATAAGGCAATTCTTCACCATATGTCTTGAATGATGACACCAAAAGCAAGTGTTTGATCCAGACAAACACTTGCACTTGTGAGACCTACCATACTTATCACATTTCTTTTCTTCAAACTGAGTGTCAACACTGTCGAATCTAGCCTTTTTAGCACTGATATTACATGACTGGAAGGATTGTCTGCTCCAAGAGCCTTGAGAAAACCTAGATCCCTGTGAATTTCTTCTCTTTTGAATCTCTCTTCCTCTAAATAGCTTCTAAATCTAATTCAATTCTCCTGGCTCTCTCCATCAACACCGAATAATAACAGATTCCAAAATGAATCAATTGTTGTCTGATCACATCTCTCAGTTAAGACAAAAATCGGTGGCACTTTTCAACATTTGGAATCAGCCGGGGCGCATACTTTGAGAGCATGGTGAATTCAGCTGTGTATTGCATTATCGAGCGACCACCCTATATCAACCAAATAAACTTGTCCTATATTTGTCTTCTGGCTGACAGTGGTACGAACTAGTCTCTAAAAGTACTCACAAACTCTTTCCACTGGATCATATGGTTGGCCCTACCCCCATATTTCTCTAGTAACTACTCTCGCCACAATCTCCCTGCTTCTCTCTCTAAGACGAAAGTGGCTAGAGTAGTCATTCTCTCCGGAGGACAAGACAATTCATCTAGAATTTTCTCGACTTTTAGCAGCCAATTTTCAGAATCCATCAAACTTCCTCCAGAAAAGAGAGGTGGCCCATAGCCTAAAATAATTTTAAGTACTTATCCATCTGACCTCCACTGAAACTAGCCTGAGTATGAGAGTTATCAATCAACTGCATTACTACAATCATCATTTCAGTAAATGCATCCGTATTCACAGTAATTTGTAGGGGTGTAACAACCTCTATTATATCATTTTTTGCTCCTACCCTTCATTTTCCATATTTTTGAAGATTAAAATTAAACACAATTTAACCGTTCATTAATATCACTTGTGAATTAATTTAATCATGCTAGTGACAATTTTAGATCATGATTTAATCTAATTGTTGTAATACATCTTTCGTCATGATCTAGTCCGGGGCTTTAAATTAACTGAGATAGAAACAGACGGTCTGACGATATTAACAATTAAACAACAATCCACAAAATTATAGAATCTTACAAAATACAAAAGAGCCACTAAGAATTCTACAATTTCATATAAGCAAATTTAAATCATTCAACAATAACAGTAATAATTTACAAATAAAATCTCAATCCACATAACAACATTTTACTATACAAAAGAAACAGTGCAAAAAGAAACAATAATTACATCATAAACTAGTACCTATCAATTGTAGTCCTCCTATAAACCTAGTCGCTTCTACTAGACATATCAACCTAAAGTTTTTTTTTCCTGAAAGAAACTATTAATTGCAACAGTAAGTTTGATTTAGCTTATAATCTTAATATGCATTAAATTATTATGTCAATGCTACACACAAATAACCAAAAGAAAATACAACTTATTACTTTATAAAACTGTAAACTTTCACCTTAATTTAATCCCTTCTTGTTTCATTTCAAAAATTTATTTATTTTTAACATTTTTAAGAGCCATAGCAGGATTTCTGTCATACCTGAATGTATCCTCAAAAGTGTATCTGAATGTACCCTAAAAAATTATACTCGTATGTACCCTTAAAAAAGTACTCGAACATACCCTCAAAATTGAAGCTAAAGATACACAATTACCATTTTGTTGTATCCTACAAAAATATATCGCATCTCCCGCCAGTACCATCTGAGGGTAATTCTGTATGACTTAATATCTATATTTCATTTCATATCAATTTAAAATTATTTAAAATATATCTTAATATGTTCATTATTTTCCTCTCATTTGTGATATCATTTCAAACTTTCAAAATGCCATAAATGAATGAAATACTTATTTTAAACTATTTAATAAAAGCAATTATTCATTAATAAAATATTATTTTAATGCATAAAATAAAATAATTACTCACTCGCTTAGCTTGCTTGCACAATGATTCTCAACCCTCCCGACCTTCTAGGCTTAAATGTTATTCAACCTAAACTGTTGTTAAACATAAAGAGTTTATTAAATATCAATTCCAAATTAAGTAAATTAAACTTTAATTTTTAATTAAAAGATATCTTAACTTTTAAATTTATTTATCTTCTTTCTCAAATCCAAAGAATTTGTCAGCCTTCTTCATCACTTCCTAACAAAAATAACATTTAATAATATTAATTTAACTAATTATACTACTAATTCCAATAATAACATAAAGCTTAACATTTATCTTATAGGCTTTTAGATCGATCTCCTCTCTTGTTCGCTTCACAAACATCATCTCTTTCAAAGCATAACTTCTTATATTAGAGTCCTGATTAAATTTGACCTTGCATTAAACACACAAACACACACACACACACACATACATACACACATATTTATATATTTATATGATAATATATTCGCTAACTTACTAAATCTCAAATATACCTTTTTACAACTTCGTCAACCTAACCTCATGCACGAGCTCCCTCGTTCTTCTACTTCGGCCTCAGCCAAAATTAATAGAGTAGCACATGCAGAGCCTTCAGCTCCCCTCCTCTTCTTCGTTCCTGAATCGCCTCAACAGAGATGCGCACTACCTCATACTTCTTCTTGCACAATAGCAACACACGAAGCTTCCCTCCTTCCTTCGAGCGCGGTAACAATGCACAAAGCCACTTCTCTTCTTCCTCTTCCTCTATGCGAACATAGTGCCGAAGTTCGACCCCAAGTAGGGCTCAGTTTCCTCTTTGCCTGCACGAAGTCCTCCACCCTTTTTCCTCTCTGACGCAACTTGATCCCGCACCACAAACCCTCGACGATGCTTCCCTTTGACTAGGTTTCGGCATCAAAACAAGTAAGAGATGTTCACTGCTCCTTTGTTTCCTCTTCTTTCTTCTCCTTTCTTCCTTCCTCTCCTTCACTATCGTTATTCTTCTTCTCTCATTGACAAGCCAAAAATTTACAGCTTGAAAGAATCCACTCCCTTCTTCCTTTTTCCTTTGTTGCTCTCCCTCTCTCTCTCTCGTTTGATGGTTCAAATGGGGGTAATACGACTCTTAAGACATAACCAAAAGGACCATTATCTTAGTGCCTATTCAATTAATTATTATTATTATTATTATTTATTTTCAGTTATTACATGTTGAACTCTAGAACTTGATTTGCCTAAATCTCAATGATGTCAAAAGATCCCAACCAGTGGCCTTGACTCGAAACAAGAGCTATGTCAGGCATGCTAAATCTTTTATCATCCCAAACCTCTTACCTCATATTTAAACCACTTCTCTCACAATGAAGAGTTCAACACCACTACTATGTGCAAACGTGATAACTTCCACAACATAACATTAACAGATCTACCAACCTATTAAAAGAAGACTTCTACTAAAGGAGACCCACCGTAGGGCTCCTTCATTGGCATAAATTAATATGATCGCTTACCTTACCTTTGTTGATAACTTCCTCCTAACAAGTTGATGCAACACCAACCTTGTCCATCACCCACTCCCCGCGAATGACAACCACCCCAGACAATACTCACCACAACTCTTACACCTCGGATTAAACTAAAATGATTAAAGGTTTACTAGGCTTGGATTGAAATAAAACATTTAAATGTAGAATGCCTCGTTGAAAATATCCTAGGATAATTGATTTAATTCTCAGATTGTGCCACAAGCAGGAGTCTAGCTTTACACTAAAGATGATGATGGCATTTATGAGATTATTATAGCCAAGTATGAATCATCCCAAAATGAAACAAATAAATTATATTCTACTTGCTTAAATTTTCCATGTGATATGCAAATTCAAAAAATTAGACGGACAGGGCAATACAGTTTTCAATCCAAACATGATCAACATATCATTTTAAAAAATATATATATATCCTGTGCTAGACACCTCACCCAGGCAATTTAGGCGATGTGATAGTATATGAATTGCTTAAAGTAGCAACGACAATAGCAGCAATGGCTAACTGCAGACCGACAAATTTTTGGAGCTCTTCCAAAGCATAATCCTGTCATATAGTTCGAGTTGAAAATAAATTACAGAACACAGGAATGATTTTTATATTATGAAGATTACAATATCGCACCTTCAAAGTAATAAATAAAAGGCTGAAGGATATGAAAACTGAAATCAGACAATATGAACATGATGTCCCAGGTAATTTTGTGCCCAGAAGGTACAAGAAATAAGCACTTGCTGTTGCCATTGATGTGGTTATCCCCAGTAAAAGAAAACGAACATCAATTTCACCAATTCCTGGTATCAAATTCTTCCCAGATTGCTGTACAGAAAGCAATGTAACTAACCCATATGAAACCATGCCAACAAGTGGCAGTGGAACACCTGAAAAATGCAAAATTAAGCCTTTGAGAACATTTGAGAACCTTTGCCAAGCATGTCACCTTATCCATATTCTTATGAAAGAAAAACAAGGTGAGTGTATTGACAAAGAAATGAAGCGAAGCCAAATAAGCGAAGATAATTCTCTAATGGTATAGGGTGGACAGCAATGTGAATTGCATTCACACAAAAAAAAAACGGCTTCAAACTCCTGTAATAGAATCACATTCTCATTTTTAATGAGAGTTTCATTAGACTTCAAAACAGCAGCTTTGCTTCTATATTTCAGTGAATTGTGGAATGACTCAACACTTAGTGTGTTTAGGGCGGCTTTTCAGCCGCTTTTCATTTTAGAAAGCAGTTCGATGTGTGTTTGGGAGCCTCATTTTTTTGGTGTATTTCTTATAATCTAATTCATAATTTTTCATGAATTCCCTGTTTTACGCTTGGTTTGCAACAAACCCCAGGCATAAAAGTGAGCGGTTATTTTCGCATGCCTTCCTGCATTCGAATCGCCTGTATGTATTTTGTTGTTCCTCTTTTGTTTAGGTCACACAAAAAAGTTTTCTTATGCTTTTTCTTGTTTTTTCCTTCCCTGTTGCTGGATTTCCATAATCTGGCCTTCTTTGTGTAAGGACTTCTTGATTGTTGGTTTTGGTGTGCATTTCACGCTATTTTATCTTTACATTGCATGTTATCTAGGGGTGTCAATTTGGGTCAGCGGTTTGGGTTCGGTTTCGGGTCCGGGTCCGACCCGAAAATGACCTGACTTGAATAGGGTCAACTTGAACCCGAACAATAAACGAGTTCGAAAACTAAGACTCAAACCCGAGCTTGACCAACTAACTCGAACACGACCCGAACTTTCGTGCTTATTTGGGTCATGTTTGGATTTTCGGGTTCAACCCAAACCCGACCCAAATAATAAATAGGTCGAATTCTCTGACCCGAACCTGACTTGAAAAATATTCAAGTCAACCCCAATCAGGATTTTAGAGTCAAATTTGAGTCGTGTTGGCGTGTCGGGTCAATTTTTGACACCCCTATTTTTTACCTACTTTGAATTTATGAATAGATATTTTGTTTTTAATTTTTTAGGGTTTGTTGTGTATTTATGTTATTATTTGCGTAATGCTGAAAGTTTAGGTGTGAGTTTTACCAGTGCATAAAACTTGTGTTTTTTGTTTGGTTAAAAGTATGCATTCCATGCTATTTTGGTTGGGGTTCGGTTGGTTGTGGCTAGGGTTGCTATGGTTGGTTGTTATTGGGATTGCTTTGATTTTTGTCGTATTTATTGGTTGACATCCAATGACTTTGGGATTTTGTGGTGTGCAATACATGCTATGTAAATGGAAATCATGATTTGGTAATTTATTTTGTTTTACTTTCTTAGGTTTTGCACTTGTTTTAGGAGGTAATTTTGTCATTAGATGTTAGGTACAGTCCATGCTATGTGAGTGTAATTCTTATATATTTACATATCTATAACCTAGATTTCAATTTTTACATATAAGGCATTTTACCTATGTATTAAAAAGTGTATTTCACTTTTCATAGTTGAAATAGTGATTTTTTTAATGTAATATGTAGAGTTTTGGGTTATAAGAATGCAAAATATAAATTATTTGATATGTACATACATAAGAACTCATGAAATGTAAGTAAATGCCCCATCTTGTATGTAAATATACGAGTATTGTTGGTTATTTAATATATATTTGACTGTTTTGCATACATACAAGTCAACTCTTCTATATTCATATAAGTACTTCTCATCCTCATGAATATATGATTTCCAGCATTTTCTGCATTTATAATTATATGTTGTTGTATTTAGTATCGTAATAACATCATGCATTTTATATATAATATGGGTTTCGACGTCATTGTTTTTTATAATGTTATGTAGAGCAATGATGAATAAAAATATAAAGCTCAACCGATCACAAACTATGACTCATATAATTATCTCCACTTGTTTGAAATCATCGGATGTTATACCAAAAATATTGTCGGCTCTTAAAGCCCGCACACACAATAAACCACATATAATGCATGGTTTTAAAGCCGCACAACACAGCCAATCACATATACTACCTAGCCTTATATCATGCACAATACAGTCAATTACAAATACTATCTAGTCTTAAAGCCCGCACGACGCAATCAATAATAGATAATACCTGGTCTTAAAACCAACACAACACAGTCCATCACAGATACTATCTAGTCTTAAAGTTTGCACTGTCACGACCCAGGCCAAGGCTTGAAATTAACTAAAGTGGATATAGACGGTCGAGCAGAGTGAATTAAATTTTCTATATTAATCTATAATTTAACAGATTAAAAAGTCATTAATCAAATTAAATTAAAGTGGTACAATTATTAATTACCTCGTTACAGGTTATCCGCATCTTACGTGCATGTTTTATCTTCTGTCGCTTATCGTTAATCACTTAATTAATCTAAAAAATTAGTTTAAAATAACAATGACCCAAACAAGTCAGTGAATACTCACTCATACTCAAAAACTACAATAATACAAGAGAAAATGAAGCAATATGCATATCAGTCAAGTTTTTAATAAATCAATAAAAACATTTGATGCTATTCAAAGTATCTTATTATAGTAATAACATGTCAACATCATTTTATATCACAATCATCACAGAAGCACCATCTAAAAGTTTATACCAATTAAGGTATTTCAATATCAATATCATTTCTTCATATGTGCATTGGTATCTTATTGTTTCCTCACTAGCAACATCAAAGTGTAACTTCAACAACATCAAAGTATAACTTCATCATAATCAATTATGTACATACAAACATCATATAAAATATTAATTTCTAATTAAATAATATATTCATTTCTTATTTGCATAGCAGTCAAATCATTTAATAATGATGTGCACACATATCATTCATACAATATGAAGAAAAATTAACTAGAATTAAAATTTTCGAGTTTGCAATAATTTTAATATAACCAATGAGAGCACCAGTAAAACATTTGATCCAAAATAAGCAAAATATTATCATATTATAAGAACATGAGTACTCATTTTGATGTCGATTAATTTGATATTTATCTTGATGTCGATTCTTATAAATTGAAAGCTTAAAAAAATATTTTAAATATAATTAGTTTATTATTTTAATAAACTATTAACTTTTCATACTTATTTTATATAATCCTAATTACACACACACGCACACACACGCACACACATGTATACACACAAACACGTTATATAAATATACAAATGATTATTATATATTAATAGAATTCTTATTGAATATTATAATTATTAAACTCACCCTAAAAAATTTCATTTGATCAAGCAATATACACGCGCAGTCGTGATTCGTTCCTTCCTCTACACAAATTCAACCCGTGGCTTCTTCCTCCTTGACCAAAGGAAAAAATGTTGAGATTTTCATATCTATTTTACACAGTTTTTTATGATATTGCACTTTAAAGAAAGATATTTTTGATGTTTTGTTGTAGGAAAGATGAATTAGGGTCATTATAGCAAAAAGATGCAAAAAACAACGAATTTAGAGTGAAAAATGACCAAAATGTTAAGATTTGAACTAGGGCGCCGACGGCGAGCCCAACGGCGCCAACGACGGACTTTTCCAAAGACTCCATAGTTAATTAACTTAGAAGGCCCGCTGACGGCACCCTCGAGGCCGCCGACGGTGAGATCGACAGTTATGTCCAACAAGGCATTGTTTCTTTTTTAGATTTTTAAATGATTTGCATTTAATTTCAACTAAGCGTGAACACCACGAAATTGACATATGTGCCACACAATTAATTCCCCTGCTTGCATGCCTAACACGTAAAATTTGATATTTATATTTATAAAATTATACATGAAAATATGTATTTAATACTATTAATAATTTTTATATAATATTAAGCATTTCAGTGATATGCATGTAAATATGAAAATGCAGATATTAGATATGTAAATACATAAAAACTGTACAGTATCAATACTTAAATACCCACAATTAGCGGCTTTTTAGTTTATGTATATATGTATGTATATATATATATATATTCATGCAAGAGCTTGAAACATCAAAATGCTATACATATAAATAGCAAAATTTAGGTGTGAGATATATAAATAAAAAAGATTTGTTGGCTACAAGTGTTTTATCACTTGACTTGATTGACTCAGTGGCAACTATTTATTTATACCAAGAAAAAACTGCAATTTATATATTATATGTGCACTCAGGCAGTCTCTCTCTCTAGTTTTGCATCACTTCTTAATTATTTTTTGGGAGATTTACACACATAGCACAAAAAGTATATATATATTTACATCTATCGCACCTAAACCTTTATATTTACATATAAAGCACCTGCGTTATCTAAAAAACACAAAAACAATACTCTTTTCAGATCAGAAGACTGGAAATAGATTTAAAGTAAATAAACACAAATTAAAACTGTATTTTGAGGGTAAAAGACCAAATTTTAAAGAGGTTTTAATGATTTAAAGAGTTTTTAATGATCAGTCAACATGAATAATACCTGAATAGGTCGGGCTGACGACGTTAAACCAAGCGCT
This sequence comes from Phalaenopsis equestris, assembly GCF_001263595.1. NCBI lineage: Eukaryota > Viridiplantae > Streptophyta > Magnoliopsida > Asparagales > Orchidaceae > Phalaenopsis > Phalaenopsis equestris. The sequence continues at coordinate 116,076 of NW_018225903.1, read as the reverse complement.
TTATGGGAGACAACCCATAATTATCTTTATTTTTATTGCGATTATTGTAGTTTTTATTTAAAATTATCGTTAGTTTGTGGTAATATTGAACTCTACTACTCCTATTTACCCTGAATCATCATAAAAATTGGATCCATAAAGAAAAATTAGAACGCATTCGGACTAGAGCGAAATTGTTCAATTTTTGCCTTGGGCGCCGACGGCTCCCCCACCGCCGCCATCGACGCCGCCGACGGCGGGTTTTTCCCGAGAGTCCAGACAAATAAATACTAAAGGCTCACCGACAGCGCCCTCGATGTCGCTGACGGCTGTACCGGAGGGGTG
>NW_018225903.1:113835-115728 GCF_001263595.1 Phalaenopsis equestris | reverse complement strand
GTTTTTTGGGCGGGAATAGTCTTTTTAAACTCAAAATTCAAACTCTAGTTCATATTTTCTCCCCAAAAATGAAGGAAAACTCTGTCAATTTCATTCCTATGGCGTCTAATTCCCCTGATAATCCCAAAATGCGAGTTTTCAACCGGAGAAAGTTCATTAGTGCGGAAGCGCAGGGAAGCGCAGCGAATCTTCAACAAGGTACTGATGAAGAAAAGATTGATCAAGGAACGAGGATTCGTAAATCGAGGATTGAATAATCTCTCGACGGCAATTGAAGAAATGATCGTGCGACGAAGATGGGAAGTGCTGTGCTACACTACCGCCGCCGTGGTTGTTGTAGTTGTTCCTGTGGTTTCTGTGGTGAATGAATTTTATGCTAATTTGCATGGAATCAACCAGAGAGTCGTCTATGTGCGAGGTAGATGGATAACTTTTACTCTTGCAGGAATCAATGAATTACATATGATTGAGAACTTTCTGTCTGTCATTATTCCAACTTCGTCCCAACAAAAAACCAGATGAATGAAATTTATCAATATTTAACGTACGAAACTGAAGACTGGGAAATGAGAGAAAATGGGTATGTTAGTTTTTCTGCGACACTCCTAAATCCCGTTTCTAAATACTGGCACTTCTTCATTTCTGCAAAACTGTTACCGACGATGAAGATCGGTAAAGTTTCTAAAGAAAGTGCTATTCTGAATTACTGCATCCAAATGGGACTGCCGATCAATATTGAATCTATAATTGTGAAGTCTGTTTTGGGCCTGATCATTCATGGATCAACTTATGGGCTTGGACACCCTTCCACAATTTTCTTACTTTGCAGTCCGTTCCAAGTATCCTATGAAAATTGGGAAAATGTACTTTTACCTTGGAAGCCTTTAGACCCAACTGAGAGATTCTCAGCCTATGAAGATGAAAATGATATGACTATTATGGTAGATCAATCATCTCAGAATTCACTGCCTATTCAACCTTTAGTTCTGGACAAAACTCTAGTGATCCTGCGCAGAATCAAGAAATTGGAAAAGGTACAAAATGCCATGAATACAATTAATAATATCTCTGATTTCTTCGATCATCTAGACTGGAGGATGAAAGAATGACTGGAGGATGAAAGAAAGAATATTTTTCTCACTTTGGACATATAGAAGATAGTTTGATATGACTGATGAGAATGATGAAATTGATAGAAGAGGATTCTACTAAAGAATTTCCATACCGACTCTTCTATAACCTTTTCGTTTATGTGCAATTAATGAGTGATCTCAGAGGAGAATCTAGCACTGAATCTGAAGAATAGTAGATTTATATTGCTATCTGTCTGTCTATGTAATTTGATTTGAACTTTGCATTTGTTTTGCTTTAGAATATTGCTTTTAGATCTCTGTATAGTTAAGACTGAGCATAGGATGTTTTGTTTTCAGCGTTTTGAGTGTTGTGGCTTGGATTGCGACGCTGAATTGATGTATTAAAGTTGAGAAAATACGGAACTTAGGTGTGTTAAGTAATGTATATTATAATTCTTGGAATTTATATATAATTGTGATGTTTTGTGTTGTGAAAGTTTATTTATGATAAGTACATCATTTAATCACTTAAAATTATGTCTATAATGATTGAACGGATGTCGTTGAGGCTTGAAATTGATCGAAATCGAAAAAATCCGGGAATTAAACCAAATCAATAGAGCCCGCCGACAGCGTCCTCGACGCCGCCGACGGCGGACTTTTCCCGAGACTTAGAATGAAATTTCAATAGAGGGCGCAGACGGCGCCGAAGACCCCGCCGACGGAGAGATCCCGAAAAAATACCTTTTAACCGCGATTTTGACCAATCAACCGCCACTATTCATCATCCCCTCCCTCCGCCACTATTCATCATCCCCTC
>NW_018225903.1:104080-113685 GCF_001263595.1 Phalaenopsis equestris | reverse complement strand
CTCTTGGTAAGAGTTTCACTCCAAACTAAAAATATTTGATTTTCACCATGAATTTCTTTCACATTGAGGAGACCCGAAAAATTTGAAAGTGTGAAGAAAATATTGGGAAGAAATTCATTGAACTTATTGTTGAACCCTTAAAATTACTCTTGGAAGCCATTATTTGCATATTTGAAGTATATTTTGGAACTATATTTGAAGTATATTTTGGAACTTTTGGAACTTTTCTATAATTGTGATTAGATTGAAATGACTCCACGACAAAAGAGACGACTTGAATTCGATGAGTCTCGCTTCGTCAATGCGAATGCTCAATGAAGGTTACTTCAGTGTTTGAAGGAAAGAAATGTATACAAGATCGAGTTTTTGAGAGTCCGGGAGGAGAAATTGAACGAGTTATTACCAAGCGGAGGTGGAAAAACTTTTGTCACTCCTTGAGTGCGATTTATCCTTGCCTTCTACCTTCCTACAAGAAACTCGTGTCTCTCCTTAACTCCCTTTTCTCTTCTTTGACGCTCGGCTAGGGCACCATTGAAGTCTTACACATGCAAGGAAGCTCCTCCTTCGTCTTCCTCCTTGACTCGACCCACTGCATCGTATCCTTCTCCTGTGTCATCCTCCTCGGTTCAATACTAACGTTACGCTCGATGTCTCTCGTGCCACTCGGCTCACAAGTGAATCTTGCTTTGGTTGGTCACTTTATAAGCGAACTCGTCGCATACGCTTCTAATCCCTCATTTCAAATTCATGACTTCTCGCTTCATCTCTCTCCTGTTCGGCTTCTCCGTTCGATTTCCTGACTTTCGCTTCTTCTCCGACTCTTCGTTTCATCTCTCCTGGGTAACCGAAATGGACCATTATAATCTTCCACACTTACAAAAGTTTCATCCTAAAAATTTATAAACATAACTCTAGTCATTTCTCATTAAACAGATCGACATTTGCTATCCGCGAAACTAAGGTTCATTCATTAATATGATAAGTAATCACTATAAAGGTAAAAACTCAATACAAGACAACTCATATATTACAAAACACAGTTATTGAAGCAGGAAAACATGCTAGAAAATGCCAAACTAATTAGACCTCGTCACCATTAGTAGTAGTAGATTCTTCAGGCTCGCACTATGAGTAAAGGAATATACTCAAGGTCGAACAGGTTGCCTTGGTTGAACTTGGGTCGAAGCTGAAGCTATAGACTCTATCTTTTTCTGCCTGCCTGTAGACTTCTGTGAAGAAGCTCCACTGGATTTCTGATCTTTAGTGTTTTTATGGCCAAGAGATGAACAATACATTGATATATGACCAGGCTGATAACACCCAATAAGTGTTAGAGCCCATCAAGCATTCACCTTTATGTCTTCCAAATTTGGCACAAGTGACTCCAGTATCCTGAGTCGTACCTGTGCTAACCCCACTCAAATTATTCTTCGACTTCTCATTGGATTCTTTTGAATAATCTATATGTTCTTCTGCAGTCTTCATCTTGTGCTCCTTACGTTTCTAAGTAAGCTGATAGTCAATCTTCACTCTTCTAGCTCATTCTACTAATATCGAATATTCATCAATCCCTAAAATTTTCAATGGCTATTTAATCGAATCTTTTAATCTCAAAAGAGATCTATAGTCTTTTTCTTCTTCAATAGTGATCAACTGTGGTGTATACCTCGATGGTGCAGTGAATTCTACTTCGTACTGCATGACCGTCTTCTCTCCTTGCCTCAACTTGATGAACATGCCCTGCATCTATCTTCGAGTGGATATAGGTACAAACCATTCTCTGAACAATTCCACGAATTCCTCTCAACAAGCCATAATGTTGTGTGTGTCTCCTAACATGTCCTGACGCTGCCCACGCCACCACATTTCAGCTTCTCCATCCAGCATAAATGTCACCAAAGGTATCCTTCTTTCATTCGATCAAGTTATGTCATTGCCTCAACTTGATGAACATGTCATGCATCTATCTTCGAGTGGATAGGGGTACAAACCATTCTTTGAATAGCTCCATGAATTCCTCTCAACAAACCATAATGTTTTGTATGTCTCCTAACATGTCCTGACGCTGCCCACGCCACCACCTTTCAGCTTCTCCATCCAACATAAACGTCACCAAAGATATTCTTCTTTCATTCGAACAAGTCATGCTATCTAGGATCTTCTATATCCTCATTAACCAGTTCTCCACTTCTCCACTTCTCCACTTCATTTGGGTCTTCAATTCCCTTGAACAAAGGTGAACGTAAATCTTGAAATATCTTCAAGTACTTATCTGTAACGACTGTATCACATCCGATTGGCTGCAAGCTTGACTCCTAAATCAGCCAAGTCATTGCCACCATTATTTGGGTGAGGACATTTGTGTTCACATTTATAGTATGTGGTACTTCTTCGTTCTCTATCGGATTCTCTTAATCTATAGTTTCAGATGTATCACTGTGTCTGAATTTATAATAATTATCACTTGTAAGTTAACTTCCTTTTTTTAATTATTAAAATTTTCTCATAATTATCATATTAGCTTTTTCATTTAGATTTTATTAATTAATCCTAAACCTTATATAATACAATTTTTATGATGACCCGACCTGAGGTTTGGAATTAACCAAAGCGGGTACTGACTGTCTGATGATTTGATATAATAATAATATATTAATTTACAATTTAATAAATGAAAGAACCACTAACCTAATTAAATTAAAGCGTTATAATTATTAATTACCTCGTTACTAGTTACATGAATCTTCTATACATTTATCCTCTTCTATCGCTCATGGTTAATCACTTAATTAACTTGAAAAATTAGTTTAAAATAACAATGAGTTGAACAAGTTGGTGAATACTCATATTTATTAACCACGGTAATACAAGAGAAAGAGAAGCAATATGCATTTCAGTCAATTTTTTTAATAAATCAATAAAAATATTTGATGTTATTCAAAGAACCTTAATAAATCAATGTCACATCAATATCATTCTATATATACAACGTCATAGTAGCTCCATCTAAAATTTTGTATCAATTAAGGGACTTTAATATTAATATTCTTTTCCAAATACGTGCACAGTTACCTTAGTGTTTCCCCACAAGTATCAATTAAAAGATAACTTCATTATAGTCAATCATGTACATACAAACATCCAATAAAAACATCCAATAAAAATATCATTTTCTAATAAAATAAAAAATTAATTTCTCATTTGCATAGCAACCAAATTATTCAATAATGATATGAATACATCATTCCTACAGTAAGAACAAAAAACTTACTAGAAGATAAAATTTTGAATTTGCAATGATTTCAATATAACTAATGATAGCACCAATAAAAATATTTAGTCTAGCAGAAGCAAAATATTACTAGTAAAAGAACATGAGTGTTCACATTGATGATTAATTTCATATTTGTCTAAAATTAAAAGCCTAAAATCAATGTTTTAAAAGACGTGGGCGTTGGGTGGGGTGTATCAGCTGTTACGGGCTGAGGCGTAAGTCCCAATGCATCGGGCATAACCCCATCGTATAAAAAAATTAGACATATAAATATTGAGACACGAAAAAAAATATAGTCGTTTAATAACAAAATTAATGGATTATGTGACAAAAAATAAATCAAATTCGCAGATTTACTATAACTACATTGAAAATACTGTAGATACAGTACACTCACATAGCTACAGTGAAATGATATATTAATACATTGCAAACAATAAAAATTGCATTGCAAATTAAACCATGTGGGTAAGAAGCAGATGGCAACAAGAGAGAAGCGGGTGCAGCAACTTATGCGTGCGAGAGAGAAGCTTCAGTGCGGGATCTTTTGCATGCGAGAGACAGATTAGTGTCACCTATGAGAGACGGCGCCGACGGCTGCGCCAATAGCTAGGGGATCACCTCGTGCGAGAAACACAGATGACTTCAGGATCGCCTACATTTGAGGGACAGTGCAAAAAGCTATGCAGATGGGCACAGGTGCAAGAGAGAAGTTGGTGTGGGATCGTCTGCGTGCAGGAGAGTGGCTTGAAGCAATGTGAATCAGGTAGGTCAACAAAATTAAGGATTTTTTCCATTTTTTATTCAATGGGGCATACACACCGTGGGGCGCAATCTGCCCTAGCTAACGTTAAAAGCATTCTTGCGCGTACACCTCCTGATTTTAACGTTAAAAGCAATATATATATAAAGAGCAGCTCGTGACTCCTTAAGTGTTAATTTCAAAAAAAACGATTATAAAGTTTTTTGGGAAAACTAAGATCTCCTCTATAAAATAAAAAACAGAAGATCATAGGGGTTCCGTTTTCCTCATTACAACTCCACCCAAAAAGGATAAAAACCGTATCCAAACGAAGAAAAGCCTAAAAATACATGTATCAAACCAAACCGTATACCCAAATAAATGACGTATACCCAAAGATTACATGTATAAGAAAAGCAACAAGGTAAGAAACTTGTAAGCCGAAGAGCGACTTCAAAAAGGCAGGGGTCCAGCGAAGTAACCTCCAAAAACCTGCAACTCAGAAGAGTTGAAACATAAAGGCATTGGTTAGTGTAAATGGGAAGAAAGATCATAGTGATCCAAGTTCCTCTAAAAATCCAAATAGCAAAAACAGACAACCCGAGGCAAGAGAAGCACCCCGCAAATCTACCACCAAAATCCAGCAACCCGAGCCAGTATAGCCCACCCAAAAAAAAATATTGGCAAAGGATTTTGGAGCCATGGGCCTCCAAATATAAGAGATACTGTCCTTTAAAAATACCCAGCCTCCAAACCCCCAATAAAACCATCAAAGCAAACCGAAAATAGTGCCTCCCATACTCCATACCCCTCATAACAATCATCCCAAAACACTTCTCAACCAAAGCAAATGACCCCTGAGCCTCCTCGCACATCGAAATACACCAAGAGAGGAATCTGTAAATGAGCTTCCAAAAAGGGAGCCATGGGCCTCCCTTATATACTTGAGAATAAATGATGGAGGTATCCTGGATCACCTTGCACCAATAAAAGTATAACATAGTAGTATAGTTGTCCATAAACCGCAAAATCCAAGTCTCCAAAGTGAACAGGAAAAAGAAAAGGGTAGAGGAAATAGGAAAGGCCGAGCACAAAATCACGGCCACGCAATGAGACTTAAAAAGAAGCAAACCCTGCGAATATAAAGAGCATCAATATTATCACCAACCAAGAGAGTATGTAAAGGAGGACGAGTAGATCCCACTCTACAAGTTTGAGTAGAACTTCCTAATTTAGCGAGCCAATTAGCGGATTGATTGCCTTCCCGGTAATTGAAACTCCAAATAACATTCACATTGGATAGTAACTCTTTAATCCTCCTAATATGATAAAGAATATCCCAAGGGGCATCGACCCCATTATCTAAAATGTCAAATAAGGTACGATTATCACATTCAAAAATGATGTTCCTCCAACTTAAATAGTGAGCCAAAATAGCACCGTTTAAAATAGCCCGAGCTTCCACCTCTATAGGAGAATCTGCATTAAAAGGAGAGGAGAAAAAAAGAATGCAGTCCCCCACATTATTCCTAACAATGCCCCCACAACCAGCTTCAGAAACATTCCAACTTCCATCAGTATTAATTTTAAACCAACCTGTAGGAGGTGGAGACCATTTTACTAAAATAGGAGGATGAAGGGGCCTCCTCCCTTTCAAATTCGTATGCCCCAAAGCAAGAAAATAATTGATGCCCGAAAAGAAACCATTTTTGGAATTCCCCAATCTCCATAATTTATTAATATAAGAGATGATATTTGAGAAAACCATAGTATTATGAATCACCTTTTCTACATGAATAGTGTCATTCCTTGCCATCCATATGAACCAACAAATAATATAAGGATAGATTTGCCAAAAGTGTTTCCTCTTACGTTCCGGATTGCACCTCAAAGAGGTAAGCAAGAGGTTCCTCGCCGGAGTAATAATATTACCAAACCACAAACCGACCCTTTTCCAAACGTATAAAGAAAAATGACACAAAAAGAAGATTTGCTCAAGAGTTTCCTCCGCTGAATTACACAAGCAACAGCAGAAGACAATTCTCAAACCTTTCATCTTCAGGATGTCATCGCAAGATAAAGTTAAGTGAAATATGCGCCAAGCCAAAAAAGACATTGACGGAGTTAAAGCCCAACTCCACACATCTTGACCCCAAGGGGTGTTATGAAAGCTATATCGAGAAACATAAATAGATTTGGTAATAGAGCTAGCCAAGGGTAATTTCAACACAGGAGTATCATGCATATGAGGATCAATAGGAATGTTGGAAATGTAGGTGGCTCCCTCCATCCCCAATAAAGTAATAAAAAGAGGAAGATTCCAATGACCATCCACCCAAATGTCGGACACTTTGAGATTGGAAAACGTAATATCCTCAAATGAAGAGAGACATGTGACCAACAGTCATGCCAGAAGGAGATATTTCCAGAACCCACATCCCAAAATTTGAAATTCTTCGCCCAGTCTCTAACCAAAAGCAGTCTCTTCCACATGGTGGAGTTACCAAACCTCCAAGTGATGAAAGCAGGATGAAAGAAGCGGCAATATTTCCCATGCATAAAATTGGCCCATAAGGACTCATTTTTCCTGAAATTAAACCATGTTTTAAAGACATTAATATCAGCGATATGTTGGAATGATTTAAAACCCAAATCCCCAGCGCTAAAAGGTTTGCAAACTTCCTTCCAAGGTAGCAATCTTCTACCAGTGTGATTTCTCATCCAAAGAAACTTATTAAAGCACCTTTCAAGATTCAAAATAGTACTTTTCTTGGGTTGGAGAACTTGAAGAGTGTAAAGCGGAAGAGAATGAAGAATGCTCCTAAGCAGTGTAATACGACCTCCAAAGGATAGGAAATTATTTTTCCAATCCAAGATTCTTTTCTGAATCTTCTCTATAACCTCGTCAAACTATATCGGTCTTTTTCGGCCCTTAAGAAGAAAGACCCCCAAATATTTAAGTGGAAGGGTAAAGAGGGAGAAACCTGTATAATTAGCAATCCAGGAAGTATTAGAACGGTTAATTGTGTTCCCCAAATATATGTTGCATTTACTAGCATTAAAAGAGAGGCCGGAAACAGACTGAAAATCAACCATTAACTTATAAAAGGTTATTAAGCATTCTGGAGAGATAATAAAAAATGAGAATAAAAATGGTCGGGGATAAAGGATCGCCATGTTTAATCCCACGACCCGCCCTAAAAAGCCACGAGATTGGTCATTAATAAGAATGATGTACTTGTTGCAATGAAGCCAAGAAGATATGAGCTTACAAAACTCCTGAGAGGAACCACGGGCTTTAAGAATATTCAAAATAAACTCCGAGCTAATAGAACCATAAGCCTTGCGAATGTCCAGTTTAGTAACCATATTGTCTCCTCTACATTTTTTATCACTATCAAGAAAAAGCTCCTGAGCCAGCATAATATTATCTGTAATCCCCCTCCCCTGAATAAAGGCAGATTGATTCAAAGAGATTAATTTGTGTAAGTGGGGTTGTAAGCGTTTGACCAAAATCTTGTTAATCACCTTAGAAATCACAGATGTTAAAGATATTGGTCTGAAATGATCCCACGAGCTTTTTTGGGTATTCTTAGGGATGAGAACTATAGAAGCAGCAGAGAAATAATTGTGGACAGCCGAAACCACATGATCCTTTACAATAGTCCAGCATTTAATATAGAAAGCAGAATTAAAATCATCAGTGAAACCATCAGGTCCCGGAGCTTTATTACAGTTAATGTCAAGAAGGATAGAGTAAACTTCATCAGTCGTGGGAATGCCACAAAGGTCGATATCCCCCATATGATGACGAACATCATCAAATAAAGAGGCATCAATAGAGCCTGATGTGTCATGATACTCAAATAATTTAGAGAAGTACTGAACAACATTCTCCCCAATGTCCTCATCCCCAGTAATCCAATTTCAGTCGTTATTTTTCATTCTCACAATGAGGGTATTAACTCTTCTCTGCTTAATACAAGCGTGGAAATACTTGGTGTTTCTATCACCCTGAGAAAAATGAGTATCTCACGCTTTTAGTTGAAGCAACTCCTCAACTCCTCCTCCCAAAGAGAGGCTTCAAGGAACTCTTTATTAGCATCCTGTAACTCTTGTATGATGTCATCGGTGTTTTCAACAAGACCTTGAAGCATGTTCACCCTTTGTTCGGCTTTTCTGACTCTAGCATGAACATCACCAAATACATCCCAATTTCAAGCCCTTAAAGCAGCAACCATCCTTTTATGTAATTTCCCAAGAATGTAACAAGCATTTCCCACCTCCTCGCAATGTCAATTAGCTGCAATTAATCTCAAAAAGTCATCATGTATCGTCCAAACATTTAAAAACCGAAAATGATAAATAGGAGATTGTTTGAAATAGTCGAAAAATAAGAGGAGAGGACTGTGATCCGAGCCAGATCTAGAAAGGTGCTGAACTTGAGAGAAATCATAGAAGGAAACCCAATGTTGATTTGCAAGGCATCTATCAAGTCTTTCAAACAATTTGCCCCTTTTCCAAGTTAACCTAGAATTTATAAAGCCCAGATCAGGACACCTGCTAAGGCCAAAGCTTCATTAAATCGGTTGATTAAAGTAGTGTCAATTCTCCTGCCTCCTAATTTCTCAGATTCGTGCATCACCATATTAAAGTCTCCACCAACCATCCAACTGTGATTGATGGAAGAGCCCGTCACAGAAAGCTTGTGCCAAAGATCAAGCAGGGCAACATTAGAAGTACCAGCATAAACAAAGGTTAGGAACCCAGAAAAAGCATCTATTGTGAAATAGGTATGAACAAACTGTGTATCATCAGTGGCGATATTCACTGTGATATGCTTCCGCCAAAACACCCAAATTTTGTTAGAAGAATTAGCCAAAAAGAGAAATTTTTGAATTTACCCAAGATACGATCATCCGGAGAGGTGACCAGAGGTTCCAAAATAGCAAATATATCCACCTTATGGATCCTTGTCGTCATTTTAAGTCCACCAAGAGAATGAGGATCCGCAATTCCCCTGATATTCCAAATGAGGACATTAAACATATTTAGACAAAGAACCCTTCCTAGCAGACCTAGGCCGGGTCCGTCCATTCTCATTATCGGAAAAATAGTGATTCATCTCAAGCCTAATGTTTCCATTGCTAAGGTTATGAACCTCCTTCTGCACTATATTCTTTCTTCGCCTATATTTTTGCACATGCCATGCCTCCCTTAAAACCTTTGAGATATCATCCAACTGGGAATCGGCAGGAATAACATTTTGATGAGGTAATTATCCATATTAAATGCATCTGAAAGGGATGCTGAGGAAGGGCGGGCCTTCTCTACACCAGCAAAGGTTTCCGGGACAACAAAATCGTGCCCCGGAACATCACCAATGGTTTACTAGAGACAGAGAAATCTTCCTGATTAAAACCAACATTCAAATTGTGAGGAAGAGAAGAAGAAACATAAGAAATTTGCAGAGCATTTAAATCTTTCCCAGTAGTCTCCATCAAAGCATTGCCCGAAGTATTAATATTACTCTGAGTTCTAACATCACGTGAAGAAATAAAAACAGGGGCAGAGATAGAATCCCCCCCC
>NW_018225903.1:103075-104019 GCF_001263595.1 Phalaenopsis equestris | reverse complement strand
CACTTCATACTTTTTATCCCTACACCATTCTTTAAATCAGGGTGTAATTTAAAACAGTTTACCTGATCGTGCCCAAACATATTACAATGAGTACAGTAAGAAGGATGTTCCAAAGCCACCTATTGTCAGTAGCCAATGTGTTCCGAACCGATCCAAACCTCATCCGGAGGGGGTAAAGTAACATCCCTCTCAATTAGAACCCTAGCCAAGGAGGGTCTAGTGAGATTATAAATGGGGGCATCTAGCTTCAAAGGTCTGCCGAACATGGCTGCTAACGAAAACAAAATCTCATGATTGAAGAGATGAACTTTCAGAGACGGGAAATGAATGCAGACAGGAATAACAGGAGCCTCAGCCTTAGGATCGAAATTTGCAGACTATTTTAAAACTTTCATGTCACAGTTCTCAAACCAAACCATAAGCTGAGCAAAAAGTCGCGTATAGTCCTCCTTGTTCGCCAGCTGAATCAAGATATGTCTACCATCCAGAGGGTCAATCTTCCATTCACCCGTAAGTTTCATCAACTCAAATTTTTTTCTAAGAAAATCCAACTTAGGTATCCCATAAATGAAGTTTCCAACCAAATGCAACCTACAAGAGGACGCTAGATCGACGTTCTCAGCATCAGAGAGGAAAAGGGCAAGTTCCCCCCCTTCCGGCCAGGACGACGAACGAAAGAAGTAGAATCGGTCTCGAGAGAGTCATAGAAAGAAGAAGGGAAGTTGGGGACACCGTCAGCAGTGACACTAGCGTAAGATCGAAGCCTCTTTACCCGTCTCACCACGCCCGTCTGCCGTCACGCCAGCGTACGAACTCGCCATGACGAAAAGATTACTCGTATCGCCATAAAAACCCTAGAGACGGCAGCGGAGACAGATACATCGCGGAATATTATTATTATTATTATTATTATTATTATTATTATTATTATATATATATATATA
>NW_018225903.1:65625-103061 GCF_001263595.1 Phalaenopsis equestris | reverse complement strand
TATATATATATATATATAATGTAAATATAGATATGAGTATAACATATTAATAGAATCCTTATTAAATATTATAATTATTAAACTCACACTAAAAAACTTCTTTCAATCAAGCCTTATAAACACGCAGACATGATTCGTTCCTTCCGCCTTAGCAAAAAATTCATCTTGCGGCTTCTACCTTCTTCCTGAGCTCGATTAATCCTCGCCTTCTACCTTACCATAGAAAACTCGTGTCTCTCCTTCACCTTCCTTTTCTCATTTTCGACGCTTGGCTAGAGCAAGATCGAAATCTCACACATGAAAGAAAGCCCCTCCTTCGTCTTCTTCTTTGACTCGACTCGACACAGTAGCGCAAAGTTGAGACTTGTTTTGTCATCTTCTTCTCCTGTGTCGTCCTCCTCCTCCACTTGACACTGACGCTACGCTCGACGTCTCTCATGTCGCTCGACTCACAGGCAAGTGAATCTCGCTTTGGTTGGTCGTTTAATAGTTGAACTCATCGCATAGGCTTCTGATCCCCTCGTCTCAAATTCATGACTTCTCACTTTATCTCCCTCCTGTTCGGTTTCTCCATTCAATTTCCTGGCATTTACTTCCTCTACTTCGGCTCTTTGTTTTGTCTGGCCTGAGTAATCGAAATGGGTCAGTTACATGCACGACACGGTCAACCATCGATATTTTTCTGGTCATCCAGCATAAACGACACACTTGTTTACAACACACCCGACACTCAATCAGAGATACTGCCTGATGTTACAACCAAAGTTTATATGATTATCAATTAGTTTGTGATTCTAGATGAGACAAGCTTTGATAAATTGATCTCATTGAACTCTACTTCGATCTTTTGTCTTTTTCAAGTTTTTTTTTTCAAATTTTTAATTAATTTTTAGTTATGAGCTAAAGTTTATAATTTCCTCCAAATTTTGTATATTCTTGATACACCAAATAGGAAAACAAAAGGATGGTGATATGTCGACTATATGCAAGAGGGATGTCGAGATTATACTATCTAATTTATGCTTGTAATATATCAAAATATGCAACGAATCAACCACGCAATTCACTAAAAAAGGTTGGCAAAAGATTATAAGAAATTTGCAAGAGAAAATAAACAGATTTTACTATAAAATTTAGCTAAGAAATAAATGAGATCAACTCAAAAAAGACTGAAATTTGAGAGTATTAAAGAGATGGACAACTGGATTAGGTTAGGACTATTTAAAAAATGGTGGATGCATTAAAGAAGTGGTGGAGAGAAAACTTTCAGCAAGTAGAAAATGTTATATAAATTCTTTGTTTGCTCATATCAATTAAACTATGACTTCAACAATTGAAGGTCATGCTCAATGCAAATTAATTTAGGTTTTTTTGCTATAAAAACTGAGCTGGAGAAGAAACTTGATTTCATGTTTCTCGATCTTATGGCTACGGCCTCCAAGATATAGGCTACAACACAGAATTTCCCACAAAATTTGGCTGAGCCTGAATATGTTCATATAAATGAAGTCCACGAAGAAGCATCACAGAAGATAGAACAAAGTGAATCAAGTCATTACACGCACTCTGCACCCTCCACCCAGAAACATAAGAAAATGAAGGTTGGAGTCCAATATTTATCTAAAGAAATTATACATATCATTACAACCTGCACTAATATAACATCCAGTGCTCACATGACTAATCAGGGATATCCAACTATGACGTAGGTCATCAAGCTACTGGACTCCATCCCGAGATACTCGTTGATATGTCACTATATTTATTCGCAATAAAACTTTAATTTTAGAGGATCGAGCAAAGCGAGAAACTTTCATTATGATGGTGCTAGAACGAAGGATTTTATACCTTCGATATTTTTTGTACAGAGTGTTCTTAATTTTTGTTTTAGAATTGTGTGTAATAATTTGAACTTTTATGTCGAGCAATATCCTATGTTGTGTTTATGTGACATTTGATCATGTATACTTAGCACGAGCTGCAGTACTTTCATTATGTAGTTGTTCACTTATAGTCTAGCTTATTATTTTTTATATATTTTGACATGCATAAAATAGCTAGATGGACCCATCAAATGAAGATGAAATTACAGGTGTTGAAATGAATAACAATTCTGGCTACTACGATATGTCTTACATTCGTAGATATCTTTCACATAGTGATAATGACTTCAAAAATGTAGATGAGGATTAATCACATGTCCCCACCAAAGCATACAAATATCACCTAGTCAATCAATATCACAATATAAATCTGATTTACATAAATCTTGTACATATGGGAAGGTGTTGAAGAGATCATGGAGTCTATATAGCAAATTATAAGTTAAAAAGTTGATGGACGAAAGGATTTTATACGCTGCATTTTCTTTATATGTGCAATGTGTTGCAAAAATAATTATTGTTTATTATAATGATGTTATATGCAATGATGTTCATGCAGAATTTTAATTCGGCATAAATTATTTTTTCATTCTTTTTGCATGTATTTTTCCCCACACGGATGGCTTCTATGCAACCGTGAGTTTAATGTAATTTTTTTTTCTTTTGTGTTTTTTTTTATTAAAGTCTATTATGACATATATGATCATAGGAGTTCTTTTGGATGACCTTTGAGGTGATAGTTACACATACGAGCTCAATATTATATGGTTTTAAAGCAACGAAGATCCTTATCTTTTTCATTCATATTACAGTTTGAGTTTTCCTAGATGATCATTGTGGTGATATGGTTTTATGACACATGCAAACATGGTTTTACATGGTTTAAAGACAACCAAGATCCCCTTTTTTAAGTCATATGACCGTTGGGGTTCTTCTAGATGGCCTTTGCAGAGATATGTTTCTATGACATATACGAGCTCGGTATTACATAGTTTAAATGCAATCAAAAACCCTTTTTTTTTAAAAGTCTTTCTTCTTGTATTGACAGATTATTTGTCAGTTTATATTTGGTATTCTGGCACCTCACGATTTTATAAAACTTTAATTGTGTATTTCTATTATTTTTTTAACAAATGTTGAGTTAATTGTTTATGACTTGTGGTTTTAAACCTTAAAAAAAAAGATTGAGGTCTTTTAGTGTCTCTAGAGTCTTATATTGTTGTTATGGACTGCAGTGCTCTCTGATTACTGCACGACAAGAGCATAGCTATAGAAGAAAATTTTATAAATATCCAAAAAGTAAATCAGATGATTGTGACTTATTTAGGTGGATGGATTAATTCAATGATTCCACCTCAGATAGTGATCAGACGTGGAGAGTTTCATTGGAGAAGAGATTGTCTCGTGAAATTGATCGTCTGCATTCCAAATTCAATATCATGATAATATTAATTGCTGTTTAAATAGTTTTATTTTTAATTTTGATTGTTGTGTTACTCATTGTTTAATAAGATGTCAATTTTTAGTATGTAATATTCAAACTGAATTTCTATTTTCAAGTATGAGATATGCAACCAAGACTGATTACATTATAAACAACATAATAATACAGAACCGTAAATATTTTTTTATCATAAACAGTTGCAGCACAACTGGTGTACAACTGCACCAAACAAAAAGACACCTTCCCCGCAACAGCACTATTTAGGTATAAAAACTGCAGCTGCCCAAACTAACCTTGAGGGTTCGTTTGGCGCAACAGTGGAGCGGCACACTACCGCAAATTTCGTCACTTATTTGTTGTGGCGCGCACACGGTTTATTAAACGTGCCCGCGAAGCCACACCGAGATATGAAGCTAGATTATTCCACGTTATATGATAATTTTTCCATTCTTGCCCTCCGTCCTGCTCGCCCTTGTCACGTAAGCAATCTGACTAGGGTTTTTTATCCACACCTCTTCGCTCGCCAACACATCTAGAAAGGGTTTTTTGCTGGCGTTTGTTTCCTTCTTTCTCTGCTATCCTCTCCCCCTCAGCTCTTCTTCGTGGATTTGCTTTGAGTCGTATGATTTGCACACAAATTTTTTTTGGAATTTCACATAGAACCGGAGACTTGCTTTTTTTCTGTTTTTTCAATGTCTACAACCCCATTTTTACATACAAAACACTGTATGCTTTGTGGTTTGTTTGATAGTTTTGTTGTCTTTAGTTGATGCATGTATTTCGCCAATTCCTACGTTGGTTTTAATTTTTGGAAATGATTACATACCTATCAAACAAGTCTTGGTTTTGAAATTTTTGTTTCATTCTTCCTAGGTTGATTTATGATATGTGAATGCGAATTTGAGAAATTGTTGGAGCAATATATGAACAGTGTTTTTCAGCTGGCAATTAGTTGATTAACATGGATTGAGATTTCATCATAATTTTTTATATTCGAGTGAAAATAATGAGAAAATAATAATAGCAAGGTTTATAGTGTGTACATTATAAAAATGGATAGAGAATCAAACTGATTTTATCAGGAATGTTGTGGGTTCTCCTTTTCAAATGGGAATTTATATTTTTATTTCATTTTGATGGTTTTGATTGCTCCTTTTTTTGTTGGTAATTTAAAATTTACAAGTTCGACACACAATTGTTATGTGTTTACATTCATGATAGTTGAATCCATATTTAGCTATTTGAGGGATGATGGTAATCTTAATCGTGTGTATTTGACAGCTTCACCATGGTTTCTCTATGTTGCTTACGTTGTAATCATGCTCACCTCAATTTGATTATGCGGATTTGAGTGTTGTGTGCATAAATATTAAAGTTATTGAGTGAGATATATAAATTCCATAGAATTGTGTGTTGTGCATGTAAAGGAGCCTTGTTGGATGATTGGATTTTGTGGGGGTTACTGTATGCTACTTGGGATGAAATTTTTCTAAAAGAATTTTTAAGAAAAAAGAGGTTCGGATGATTTGATTATTTGGGGAAAAAATAATGCCTAGATCACATGTAAAAAAGAAATTTCAGGATATTTACAAGATACCTTAGGATTATTTTGTAAGTTCAGAGAAATTTACAGATGTAACACCCAATTCTCATGTGTTTATATTCATGATAGCTATTTGCATTTATATGAGAGTTTTTGTTCATTTGGATGAGTTATTGGAACAGCGATATTTGGTGTGGGGATAGTGTGAGGGTGCTATGATGATTGGTGTGGGGGTGTTATGGGACCAATGGTGTTTGGTGTGGGGATAGTGTGGGGGCAGTGATGATTGGTGTGGGGTTTGTGTGGGGGCAGTGTTGTTTGGTGTGGGGGAATATTGTGGGGACAGTAGTGTTTGGTGTGTGCATATTGTGGGGGCAGTGGCGATTGGTGTGGTGGTGGGGGTGGTGGGGTGACAATAGTGTTTGTTGTGGGATGGTTATGGGGAAGTGGTAAAATACTATAATTTTATTTTTGCTTAATTTGTGCTAATTATTTTTTATGTCAAATATTTATGTTTAAATTTTTCTATGGAAGTAACGCAATTGTTAAGACAAAAGAACTCGGTTTATCAGCTATATGGGATAAAGAAGCCAAACTAATTATTTGCGCCCTCTGCCTTAAAGAGATGGAACTGGGAAATAGGCTCACAAACAATTTTAACAAGAAAGGTGACAAAATATAATGAAAAGATTCAAGAAAAATACGGGAAGAGAGTACGATATGATACAACCAAAAAACAAGTTGAATCAATTTATAAAGAACATAAAAATTTGGAAGGAATAAAAATGAGGATGCACAAGCTTGGGATGCGATCCAATCAAGCGGACAATTGATGTTTCGGAAGAATGATGAACTGAAAGATTAGAGATGATAATAGATCAAACCTACATATGATGACTTTTTTTTCCTAAATTGTATGAACATATACATGTCCCTTTATATTACAGGTAGTGTCAGTGGTCAAAAAATTCAAATTCAGTGGCATTGACCCTAAGCTGGATGCAAAGTTGGACCATATGTTTGGTGGGGTTGTGGCAACAGGGAATAATGCTTGGACCCCTAGTGAGCGAGGGTTTGCAAGCATACCTGAGAACCTAGATGCCGAACAAACAATTGACTCCAATGAAGACCCTAGCCCAACCAAAGATGAAGTAGAGTCCGCTAGCAGAACAAAGCGTCCAAGGGTGGAGAAAAATAAAAAAAAGAACTTTCATTAGAATCCAAATATCACAACGGGTGGTTTCATGCAGTAATGAGCCTGGGACATCATAAGCGACCTTCGTCCAACAAGTTATCCGAGTTCTGGAAGCAACTCCAGAAATTTATGAATTGTATTTGTTTTGAATGAAGCTGTTAGAGGACTCGACCTGTGAAGAGTTCTTCATGATGATGACCCCTGACTGTAAGATCAATTATTTATGTTATTTTTATGACTACAAGGACACTTGTTATCTTTGAACTATTTGTATTTATTTTCCAATAGATTTATCAGGCTTCTGCTTTGAATGTTTTTTTTTCCTTGGAACAATGCTAATGCTACTTTGGATTTTTGTTTTTTCATCGTGCACCTTATAATTTGTTATTCAAAATTCATTTAAGGTGTTGTTTAGCTATAGAATGTTGTCATCATATTTAATTTGGAGATGCTCATGTCTTACCTAAACAGAGCACTTGTTTAACATGGATTCACAAAGAGAGACATAGAAGGAGAATTGTGGTTGTGGTATGTTTGATGTGCGGGTACTACAACACATACGTAGATCAGTCTTCCTGCAGGACATCATCTTATATTGGTGATAAATGAGTTGGGGGCTACTTGAAAAACATCCAGCAAGATTCAGCATCTTTCGTAAAAGACAGAACGTATTTATGTAAGATTCAGCAATATGTTTTGTAGTATTTTTATTTATTTCTACTTTATTTACGATGGATGGTGAAAACCTTTATTTTTGTTGCATCGATGTTCTGCCAAATTATTTAAATTTTGAATCTCAGTTTTATTTCTTGCTCATTTGCATGTATTATTGCTCACTTGAATGACCGAAGAGGCGACCATGTTTATAGCATGATATATAAATATTTATTGCATATTTATTTTGATTTTTTAGAGGTCAGTGATGAGATGTTAAACCTTAAGGGTTCTTCTGGATAATTTATTTTTCGCTATTGGTTCTTGTCACATGTGAAATACTAATAAAAGCAATCGATTTCCTCTCGTTTTTTCAGTGTCATGGTTTTTTGAGACTCTTATAGATGGTCTTTTGTTTGTTGATATGCATATATGACACATATGAGCTCGGTATAACGTGTTTTGAAGGCACCGATAACCCTTTTTTTTTTGTCTTTTGTAAGTGACAGATTCATTAGTTTTTGTTATGTTTTCTGAGACCTCAGGATTTAGTAAAACTTGCATTACTTAATTGTAATTTTTTTCACTAATATCACATCTAAGGATTTTTAATTTGTTGTGTTAAACCTTCAAAATAAATGAGTTTAATGACTTCAAGTATCTCCAGAGGATTGCACAGCAACTGCGAACTATCATGCACCTTGCTTGCTTTGCGACAGTTACATAGCTACAAGAGATGGTTTTACAGTTATTCGGAAAAAAGACAACAAAATTGTGACTTCTTTATAAGGGCAAATGAGTTGAAGGAATCCGCAGCTAACAGTGATCGGGCGTCGCAAGTTTTCCTGGAGAGCGGCTTGTCTCGTGACTTACACTAGCTGCATTTTAACAAAAATATTATCAACTTATTGATTGTTATTTTAGTAATTCTTTTTTTAATTTTGATAACCATGTTACTCACTATTTAGTGAAATATCTATTTTTATTTTATAACAATCGAACTGAATATTTGTTTTCTGTATGAGATGAGCTAGTATGAATAATTCTGCTACAAACAACATTACAATACAGGAGCACGATGATCATTTGTCCAGAAACAGCTACAGCCCAACTATTTTCAAACTACAAAAAATAAACAGACAGCCAGCTTCTGCGCAGCAACTTCCTATCACAGTTATTGCGCAGCAGCATGTAGCTAACCCAAACAGACCTTTAGTATGCAAATTGTAGCAGTCCCATTGCACTTCATCATTATTTTTCCTTCCAAGGGAATATCTTCAATATATCTTGGACAAATAGAGCTCTAATCACCTACTCAATAACAACAGCTTATCTTATGGCATTAATATCTTCAAAAATTCTTGAACAAACAGAAAATAAGGTGGAAAAGTAGTAATGTTCTACAAAGAGCGGTATTAATGAATCACAGGTGTAAGTAGAAGGGCAGTTTGAAGGTTTTTAGATGCATATGAAAATTAGAACGTAGAGCTAAAAGTGCCATAAGCACAAACCAAGGGAAAGTACTCAGTTAAAGTTTCTTCAAAATTATGTCTATAAACTGAACCTTATTGACAAAATAGTAGACTCTAGTTTCAGTAATGCAAGGATTGCCATCCAAAACATTTGACCAGTACAAAAGCAGGCAAGGATATTTCCAGAAGGGGCATGATAGAGCAAGGTTACCGAAGACGTATGAATACTCGCTGTTGAGAACATCGTTGCAGCCACCTCCACCAATAGCGCAGAAAGCTTCCGAGTTAGAAAGCTTAAGATAGGTCAGGTACGCCGTCTCGAGGAACCCTACAGCTCCGAGAGCTGCGCACCAACTGGATTTAGACATACCTAGGGAAAATGACTTGTCCGAGGTTTCGGAATCGGAATTCAGCTTTGGAGAAGGACCGCACCAACACCTTAAGGAAACCAACAATGTCCTCTGCTGTAGCCACTGATGAATGAGAGATTGAAGAATCTCAGAGACAGAGAACTGATGTGAGAGATTACAGGGTTACCTTAAAGCGTAGTGGAGACGCAAGCGGACAGCTAATAGAAGGGAGGAAAGGAGGACGAGATATGGCTAGGGCGGAGGAGATGCCCATCCTGCCGACGAACTTAAGTGCCGCCGCTCCCGCCGCTACCCTGGAAACTGGAGGTCCGCTCGCTATTGACTGAGAACTTCACTGGTGTCTTGGAGTCATTCGGAGACGTATTTCCCGTCGTCGAAATTTCATCAATTTTATTTTTTGAAAGAAAATACAATTTGTTTTAGGTGGAGATCAGACGGCGCATATAAAATAATTTTTCCTTAGAGTTTACGGCTTTTTGAACTAACACACTACCAGATAGCATTTAGGTATATTTTGATTAATTTTAAGAGCGATAAAAAAATGTGAAGCTTTTATTTGATTTATACACTAAGTTAACCAGCAGAATATTTTTGTGTTGGATACATGAACGAGTCTATCACGAACAAAGATTTGTTCTTTCATATTCGCCTAATTTTGGCTCGAAATACTACTCAACAATATATATATATATATAATGATGAATAGTATTTTTAAAAATTTATTTAGCTAGAAGACTATAAAGTCTTACAATCATTTAAAATTATTAAGAAAATAAAATAAAAATATATTAAATTTTATTTAAATAATGTTTTAATATAAATAATAAGAATTAAATCTTGCCCTAACCCTTAATAACCTACGACTGTGTGATTGGGTTGTCAAAACGATTTTTTGTTCGAGAATAGCTCGTGCTCGGTTCACTAAGCAAATGAGTCGAATATGAACACATTTTTTTGTGTTCAAAATATAAACAAGTCAAACACAAACATTGATATTTTTAACGAGTCGAGCACGAGCTAAACTTGGGCTCGCCTGTGTTCGGCTCGTTTACATTCCTAATCTCCAACTGTTCGAAAATGTTGCTCTACAACAACTCTACCAGAAAATTGTGTCTTTGTATTATAAAGTTGTGATATAGTTTTTATGAAGAAAAGATATTTTTACCATTGTATTCTTGTTGCAAGATAATCATTCTTAGCTTAATAACTCATGCATGAAAATAGAAATTACATTCTGAATTCTCAAAAATCATAAATTCAAATATTGCATTTAGAAGCGACAGCTCATTTAGTAGTGAGTAACATAACAATCAAAACCAAAATATAAATTTTAAAATAATAATTAAAATTATCAAAATATTAATTTTAAAATGCAGATGATTAATCTTATTTTAGATACTCAAGTGTCCGCGACGAGAGCGACTTGCACATCAAGACTACCGGTGCATGATTTCTCCAACAAGAATTACGACACCTCTCTTCCTATGACACCACTTTGGACTGCTGTAGGTATTTTCTCAAGTCATCGAGCCTTGCATACTCTTTCACCTCCTACGACACCGCTTCGGACTGTCGTAGTTATTTTCTTGAGTCACTGCTACTTTTTCACCACTTATGTCACCGTTTTGAACTACCGCAGGTATTTTCATGAGTCACTACTCCTCGCACACATTTTCATCTCCCACGACATAGCTTCAGACAACTGTATGTACTTTCTTGATTTCTCAAGTCACTGCTCCTCGCACACTCCCTTATGATAGTCTCGTGCATTTCTCTAGTCACTGCTCCTCGAATACTCTTTCACTTCCTATGACACTACTTTAAATTGTCGTAGGTACTTTCTCGAGTCAATGTTTTTGCAATCTTTCACCTCCTATGGCATCGTTTCGGACTATCGTAGGTACTTTCTCGAGTCACTACTTCTCGCACTCACTTCCGACACTCATGTGCCTTTTCTCGAGTCACTGCTCCTCACACACTCACCCTGAGCACTCATGTGTCCTCTTCAAGGATGGCTTGCATATCAATCCTACCTGGTGTGTGATTCTCCCTAACAAGAAGAACAACATCTCACTTCTGTTGTGTGTCATGCATGCATATCATCGCACTGTCAGCGCATTTGTCATTAGTATATACCATTGTATTCTTATGGAAAATGTTTACCATCTCATGATTGCTACTGCCTCAAAAGAATGGTCACAACACACCAGATCATGTTGCATTTGCATTTGCATTCCCAAACGCCTTGACAATGAAGCTATAGCTCGTTAGCTGCCCCTCCTCCCGCTTGACGTGATCTATTTTACTTTGCATGTTGTAACTTGTACCAACCTCTCTATTTTGTAAGTCAAGTCATTTTTTTTATTTTACCACATACTTTTTAGAGTTCTTAGGTAGAGTTTGTATTAAAAATAAGGTACATGCATGAATTCCAAGGTGTCTGGCGGGCAGAACCATGTGACGGGGAAAAGAGCTACAAGCACATGTCCTGTACCTTAATTCTAAATCTCTTTGAGGTATAAAATTAGACCAAACATGTATATTCGATGTCTAGCCACTTTTTTATGTTTTTGAGATATGTTGTCAATCCAGCGACACTCGACTTTTTTTTCTTTCATATCTGGCTTGTTTTACTTTTCTGCAGCGTGCTCGACTTGGTGTTGCCCTTTTTCACTTGTGTTTTGTCTGAGAATCACAGTTTATAACTTAGGCTCTCTAAGGTCCTAATATTCTAAATGTTTTCTACAAAATTTTAATAATAAAATATTGAGATTAATTAAAATTTAGGGTTAAAATATCTCAAAATTTTAAAATCTGCACTTTACTTTTCTACATGTCCTTCAAACTAGATTTTAAATGGGTTGCTTGCATGGCTATATACCCCGTCATATTAATAAGGCCTCCATATTAGGATTGATTAGCTCACTGCATCATTGCATGTCTTGAGAAGAAGTCCTTGTGCTTCTCCAACCCAACTAGCTTAACATAGATTTCTACTTTGGTGTTTGTCTAACATGCTTAGCGTGTTAGAGGCTTCTCCAATCCAAACAGTGAGCAAGTCTTTGTGTGAGTGTTTTCATCTTTGTAGCTAGTCCTCTCTTTTCTCTTCTCTTTAGTAGCTTTCTTGCCACTTTGGCAGGTATAAGTCCTACCTCTACTCTCCTTTCCTACATAGAGTCATAGGATTTAGAGTTTCATTCTCTAAGCCTTAAGACTATCGAGATTCCTTGGAAGATGCAACTCATAGATTGCTGATAAGGAATCTCAGGTTATATTGGGTTTGCTACCTTTACGACCAGGTAGACTTGGGGACCTAATAGCTTGGGATGACGAATTTGTGATATCTTAACTCGACTATCTTTACCCAATTAGGATTACTCTACCCTTCCATTATTTTCCCCCTTTGAGCCCTGTCGCTCCGTTTGATGCTTCATCAATGTCGTCTCATAGGCACTGATTGTGGATAAGTCACCTCCCATTTGAGATACGGTGATTCACTCTCTAGCCCAGTTAGGTCTTGGAAGTATAGTGTGTACCCTATGAGTTAACCTAATTATTTCATAAGTCTCAGTTGTCGATGACCCGCTACCCATTTGGGATGTGAGAGACTCACTTTCTGCCCTATGACTTAGCGAGAGCTTTAAAAGTGTTGTCATGCTCTTGTGGAATAATCTTCCTTGTGACACTGTCTCAATAGACATCGCTTAAATGTAAGCGTGATTATTTTAATCGAAAGTATTCTTGATCATCACTCAAAATGTAATTAATCAAAGGGGTACATCCCTTTGAGAGTTTCTCTTGACCCCATAACAAGCACACACACTTCACTCTCTGGTTGTGGGTGCTTTCATAGTGTCTTCTTCGTGGAAATTTTTCCAAGGCATTTTTAATTCTATCTCTTTTTGGATGCACGCTTTTGGGCTATGACGTAAAATTTACAGTATGAAAGTTTTATATATTCTTTCGCTTGTTTGTCTACGTTCGTGGTATATTCCTTATTTTCCATATTCCTCTCTTCTCGAAATCATCCATATGATCTAGAAGAGAGATTTATTCAGAAAAGGGAGTTATATGATGATAGAAAAGCTGAAAACTCCTAAAAAAGAGAAAACAAATGAAAATAATTATTTATAGATTTTGAGAGTGAAAATCCTTTTAAAATAATAAATAACTTTAGAACACATGCATGTAATATTTGGAGATAATTTGATTTTTAAAGTAAAATCATAATTTTTTTTATTATAGTTTAAGTGATTGATTTAGGTTTATTTTAACTTTGATTGTATAACTTTTGATGTTATTGGGTTGATCTCATTGAGACATTTTGTGTGACTATAAATTAAATGAAATTGATATTTGGAATATTCTAAATTTTGACTCTCAAAGTTATGTAATAAATTCTTGTTTGATTAAGTAAATATTTTATAATATTCTAAAATAAAAGTATAATTAAACTTGATACATCACCAAAAAAAAACATATTACTCAAAGCAATTTGTCAAGGCAAATCCAATGAACCCAACATCTCATAATTCCAACATCATTAAGACACTTAATACTAAGAAAAACTCAAGTAATCTTGGAGATTACTTTAATTCATCTGATGAGTGGATAAGATTGAAGTAATATTTATGAAGAGTTTCACTCTCAATATATAATAATAGACTCCCACTCTCCTCATAAGGACAATTCTAGTTTTAGGAAAAATACTCAAGAGTGCTTTCAATCCTTAAGAGTTCTTGAGCTCCACATATCAATCACTGCTTAATCTTTATTGCCCCGAATGACTGCCACCATCATTAGCTCGATCGAACTTGATTGTAACTAACATCATACCACCATTGTTGGTCATCACCATTAGTGTTGAACTTCCACACATGATACAACTACCCTAGATAAAATGTTGGCACTTAATTACCCTTAATATTATTAGACCACTATTGCTAGTCACTACCACCATCACCAGATCACTAGCACCAAACGAACACCACTTTTGAACCATTATTAATTATTCATCATCATTATCATACCATTATTTATTAGTTGTCATAATCATCAGTCTATCATCACCATATTGGCACCATCATCACCATACCACCATTGCTGAACCACCATTGGACCTCTAAAACACAATTGAAATTATCATTAGATTATCACCACTCAACTATCACTATCATCATGCTACTATTGTCTGATTGTTGCCATTTTCACTTGATCATCATCACTGAACTACCCTTATTAATGCTAGAGTACTATTAATGCATGGGCATTATTATCTCTCAAAAACACTTTTCAATCTCTAAAGAAAGTCTACCCAACATCTCTCACCCTTAAAATATTGCTTTACTTTATTCAAGGGACAGACAAAGTTTTAACTCACATTCATATAATGGACTAATTGAAAACTAACTAGGCCCCAAGATTTTCTTCCCTATCAAGACTTTTCACATAATAACTCTTGATTGAATCTTATATTTTTTATTTTATTTGTTTGTATGTGAGATATTCATGTAAAGCTATGACAATAAACACCCATACACTACCACTATGTAATTTTTCACACACAATAGTTTGGTGTCATCGGTGAGACAATAGTCCCACCCCTGCAGAATCTGTGGACACTCATTCAATGGATAAGAATCATAATACTCATAATAATGCAACCAACACTCACCATTTCAGAGGAGAATCTTGGAATTAGGGAGATTAAGTGTCTTATTTTCCATCACTATGGATGATAATGTAGTTCATAGGGTTGAGTGCGAATAAATAGGAAAATAATATTTGATGGTTGTAGAATTAGAGGACCTTAGAGTGACAGGCTAAAGCCCCCTAATTTGGTCTATTGTTTTAGGTTTTTATGCGAGATTTTAGCCTTCAGGTGGAAGGATAAGAGGGAACTCTAGATGTGAGAGCTAGTAACTTCCCTACCTAGCCCGTCTTCAAAACTATTCAAACTTTAGATCAACCAATATTCTTTATAGCATCTCTAGTGAGGAAAAAAAATATAATTGCTCCTATTTATCATAATCTCTCTCACTACTTATTTTACTTTGACACATGTCACTAATTTCATTGCATGATGAAGGGTACTTTTAATATATTAAACCGCACTTTCTGATTTTTACTAAGTTTTTTGGTTTAGGATTAGAAGTAGTATTATAGTGATAATTTTAGGATATAATCAAAACCAAACCTTTATCAACCTTCCAAGCTAGGGCCTTCCAAGCTAGAACCTTCCAAGCTAGGGTGTGTTATTCTAGACTAGAATTTCTCTTGAAAGCCGTCGTGATTAACCTCGATCTTCATGGGATCGATATTCAGGGCTTAATAAAAAGGCCTAGAAAGTCTGATATTACTTGATAATGATATGTATATTTGCATAGAATCCCTACTATTTAAAGATGAAATTGAAATCTAACTTTGCTTGGGATCAAGTTTTTGGCACCTAGTGGTGTCAACTTCATAAATCCTTGCATATAAAAAATATAGGGATCAAGTTTTTGACACCGTTGTCGGAGATCGCAATTGCTGATCATGAATTTTAGAAGAATTTTATTTGAAGTAATTAGGCTTAGACTTGGAAAACTGTAGTGTCGTAAAAACTATTTCTGTGTGAAAAGTGTTTTTGTATGAAAAAGTGTTGTCAAAAAGCTATTTGTGTGAAAAACAAAGTGTTCGCGAAAATATTTTATTGTGTTGAATATATTTTTTATTTTATTTGTTTAACTGTTAATGTATTATTTGTTGTGTTGCATATGTAAAAGAAAGGATATGTAGGACTTGTGCCTTATGATCACAAGTTAGAAAAAAGGAAAAAAAATCAAAAATAGAAAGGACTAAAAAAACTAGAAATGAAAATGGTAAACATTCAAAATAATAACTTGGAAAATTATATTAAACCATTGAGGGATTATGTAAATCCTACGATAGATGAAATTCACTCAAGTATACAAACTCCTATCGTAGAAGCTGACTCGTTTGAAATAAATCCAGCAATTATCCAACTGGTGCAGAACAACCAGTTTGAGGAAACTCTTTTGGAGGATCCCTATTTACACTTATCCAATTTTCTAGAACTTTGTGCTACATTTCATTATAACGGCATGTCAGATGATGTTGTGAGACTAAGCTTTTTCTTTTCTCACTAAGGGATAAGGCTAAAATGTAGTTATACTCATTAGCACCTGACTCTACTAAAAATTGGGAGGAGTTAACTAAGAAATTCTTAACGAAGTATTTTCCACCTTCAAGGACTAGTAAACTTAGAAATGATATTATCTCATTTTGTCAGTATAAAGGGGAATCAATATACGAAGCATGAGAAAGATTTAAGGAACTCATAAGAAAGTGTTCACACCATGCTCAGCCTAATTGGTTAATCATTCAAACTTTTTACAATGGGTTAGCAGGATCCCTTAGGTCTATAATTGACGCTACCACTGATGGATCATTAATATCAAAACCATTTGATGAAGCATCATTTGATGAAGCATATGTTGATGAAGCATATGTATTAATTGAAGAAATGACTACAAATGAATTTTAATGGCCCTCTGTTACAATAAATCCTAAAAATGTAGCTAATGTTCATGATACGAATGTGATTGCAATTCTATGTGATTGCAATTCTTACATCAATGTGATTGCAATTCTTACATCTCAAGTTGTTGCAATATCAAGGAAGTTGAACCAATTTGGAATGAATCAGTCTCAATTTACTCAGTAAGTGAGGAAATTTCATTAGGGCATATTATTGATTCTAACTTATCATATGATACTTTAAATACCATAAACAACCCGTATTCTAACTTTTACAACCCAGGTTGGAAGAACCATCCTAATTTTAGCCGGTATCATTCTATTGGGGGTGAAAACCAACAATGAAAAAATAATCATGCAAATCTTAATGGAAGTTGGAATAATCAGGGGAACTCAAACTATAGACCTTCATATCCACCTGACTCTAACAATGATCAACAATTTGAGGATAAGAAAATGTCTATTGAGGAAGTGGTATTGCAAATGAGAAATCAGTTACAAGGTCAAAATGCTGCGTTTAGAAACTTAGAGAATCAACTGGGAAAAATTGCTAATTCACTTAGCAATAGACCCCAAGGAACACTTCTTAGCAACACTAAGATCAACCATAAAGAGAACAATAATGAAAATGTAGAAGTTGTCTGATTAAGAAGTGGAAGAGATATAGAGGGTGTGGTTTAAAAAGAGAAAAAAGTTATGAAAGAAACAAAGTAAAATAAAAAACCCGAAGAACATATTTCTAAGGATCTGGAAAAATTAATATCTCCAAATAAAATTAATTTAGAAAGACCACTATCTCCATTTTCTCAAAGACTTAGACAACATAAGCTGGATAAACAATTTTCAAAGTTCATGGAACTACTTAAGAAGTTAATGATAAAAGTTAATTTCGTTGAAGCTTTGAAATAGATACCAAGTTATGCAAAGTTTATGAAGGAGATATTAAAAAGTTATGCAAAGTTTATTAAACAAGAAAAGAACAAGAAAAGAAAATTTGGGGATTACAAGACAGTTGCACTAAGTGAGGAGTGCAGCGCTATACTTCAGAAAAAACTTCCTCAGAAACTTAAAGATCCTATAACTTAATAATTCCTTGTGTAATTAGAGAAATGTTATGTGGAAAAGCTTTATGTGATTTAGGAGCGAGCATTAATATGATGCCTTTATCTATATTTAGTAGGTTAGGTTTAGCGGATATTTCTCCTACTACTGTAACCCTTCGGTTAGCAGATCGATCTATCATTTACCCAAAAGGGGCTATAGAAGACATGCTTATTAAAGTGGATAAATTTATCTTTTCTATGAACTTTATTATATTAGATATGGAGGAAAATATAGAAATCCAATTATTTTGTGGAGATCTTTTCTTATTACTGGATAAGCAATGATAGATGTGCAAAAAGGAGAGTTCACTATGAATATTAATAACCATGAATTCACTTTTTATGTGTTAAAGACTATGAATTATTATGATTATGTGTTAAAGACTATGAATTATCCAGCTGAGAGAAAAGATGATGATTATTTTTGGGTGGATGAAATTGATTATCTAGGTACAAACTATTTCCAAGAAAGTTTTGAGAGTAAGTTAACAGATGAGATCGAAATGGACTTTCATGATGAGTTGAAAACCTTATTAAAGAAGACTGTGTGTATGTTCAAGAGAGGTATGAAATGATGGACGTTACCAAAAAAAGTAAACTTTTAATTCCATCTGTTGAAAAATGTCATGAACTTAAGATGACTCCATACAATTTTAAAGCCTAATTTTTTAGGGAATTCAACTACACCACCAATCTTTATATCTTAAGATTCGACTCAATCATAAGAAGAGCCTGAATTGAATGATGAAATCAGTAAAAGATCTCTTATAAAAGATCTCTCAGTAAAAGATCTCTTAAGAAAGAGTTATTCAAAATCATTGAATGACATATTCCATGGTATTCAGACAAAGTGAATGAAATTTTGATGCTAGGGAAACTAGAGTAAACATTGGATACATCGGGCCATCGATGTTAGACTAAGTGCTTAGTGGGAGGCAACCCATTGTTATCTTTGTTACCTGTTTAGTGTTATTATTGTTATGTTGGATTGGATAATAGTGAGATGTTGGACTTTGATCCATGTTTGATGTGTAAGAGTGGATGATAAGAGTGGATTAGATTAATGTTGTGAGGTAATTCCTTCGTCATGACTAGATTTGTATATGATTTCTGGTAGTAGCAGGTTGATGAGTATGTTGCAACTTAGTTCTCAATCGAAGCTGAGCATTACCTTGAAGCATGTAGAGTTTGGACTTGGTCCACTCCATGTCAACCCTTTTACTTCCTTTGTCTGACTTTGTCTTCATCGAGTAAGGTCATGAAATTTTTTAGTGAACAACATTTGGATGAATTGCACTATTTTTATTTACCAGATTGTGTATACCTTATACTTAGAGTCACCCTGAAATTGGCAACACATGAGGGTCCATGGGTGATAAGCATATAAATTTTTATAATACACCCACGCTTTTAGAGTAGTTTCTTTATTTAGAAATTGAAAGTAAGGAGGGGAAATGTGAGCAGAAAGAAGATCGAATTAACCTTAATTGTTATTTGTTTATGAATCTATGAGTCTATGTATTGAAGTTTGTGTGTCTATGTTTGTGAGTCAAGTTGAATGAGTCATGGGAGATGACAAAACTTATCTCAATATTTTAGACTTGTTAGCATCCAACAATTCCTTTATAAAGTTTAAAATGTGTTCCTATTTAATCTTCAATTTGTATCTGTTCTACTATTTAAAATTCTTTTATAGTGTTATGTCAAGCATGTTTAGGCTAGATTTACTTTCTACTGTTATATTCTACCATGTGTTAGGCTAGATTTACTTTCTCTGTTATATTCTACCATGTGTTATTTGTTGTTATTTTTGTAGGATGTGTAGTAACTTATAAAAGTGATCTTTCTCTACCGTATATTTTTGTACTTCATTGTTACACATGTTTGAGCTTAAGTTCGGGGGAAAAGAAAAATGTTTCAAATTTAAATCATACTTGTTTTAAGAAGTAATACAAATAATTTTTACTTTATTTCTAATGATTATTATTATGTGGAGTCATCTTAAGGATGTTAGAATTTTAAGTATAGAAACAGAGTAGGAAAACTTAGTTGATACTTTTAGTGAAAAGGGTGAGGCTGGAGTTAAGGATATTTAGTGGAGAACTTGGGAAAATAAATAACTATCTTTAGTAGGAAGAATTGTATTTTTGAAAAATTAAGGATTCTTAGAATTTTTATGTTCAAACATTTAAGGCTCTTTTAAAAAGTATTTTAAAAAAAATACATCTTTTCAAGTGAAGGAAAGTAATATGTTTTAACTTTAGAGAAGGATAGTGGAATTAAAAATTATTTAAGGACTTCTCTAGATATAGTAATCCTTACATAAAACAAGAAAAAAAAGAGAAAAAAATAATGGATCAGAAAGATCCTTTTAAAAAAAAAGAAAAAAAAAGCTTGCGGAGTGGTCCTAATAAAAAATTTGGTTTCAATTGAGTCTTTCTAGAGTAAAGAACTTAGAACAATCCTAAGCTTTCTTTTTATACTTAAATTAGTAAAAATTATTTTTAAGAGATTTCTTAAGTCTAGAAAGTAAAGTTCATAGAATCCAAAGTTTGAAAAATCTGCATATATTTCTAAATTAGATAGAAAAACAAATTCCCAAGATTGATGATAAATACTTTAGACCCTGGGATAGTCTGATTCACTAGAAGTTCTTCTAATTTGAACTATCACAATTTTAGATCAAAACTTTAGCAATTCTAAAAAATGGTCCATTAACTCTAATCTACATAAATTATTTTAAAATATAGTATTACTTGAGGACAAGTAATGTTTAAGTTTGGGGTATTTTGATGTGCCTAAAAATGTACAATTTTTTATGTAATATTTTATAATGATATTTCATTTTAAAGGTATGTTTTCTTGTCAAATTGAAGAATTTGGAGTGGTTGAAGCAAAAGGAACAAAAATGAACCAAAACAGAGCAAATTGGAGAAAATCAGGTCGAACCGGGGCACATCGGAGCCATGGGGGCCAAAACCAAAGACTTAAGTGCCTGTGCCTGGTGCTTAGGTGCTCAAAATGGTGCTTAGGTGCCACCCAGACAGAGAGGAGGGCTCTTCAAAATTGGCGCTTAAGCGCCAAAAACGATTTTCAACATATCTTCTTGAATACACATCAGATTTGAACAATTTTTGAAGCGGTGCTTCATGTGTCTCTTGGAGAATTTGTTGGAAATGATAAAAGAGACTTTCTAGAAGAATTTGGGGCGGTTATATGGAGTTATGAAGAGTCACTTGAGGAGCCTTTTAGAAGTTTCAATGAATATGGACATTTTTTAAGAGACACTAAAGAATCTCTTAGGAAATTATAAATAAGGCTTGGAAATATTTTTAAAAGGACTCTTGGACTCTTGAATTAATTGGAAGAGGAGAATAAGGCTTGGAGATGAAGAAGAGGCTTGGGCGTGTGCCCTATGTGGGGCGACAAGGTGAGAGAGAAAGAGATAGAGTGAGAATTTCTGCTTTTCTGAGAGATTTCTTCTTTTCTTTTCACTTTGTTCTTGGAGAGGATTGTAAGGAGATTGCTTTTACTATACAAGGAGTGTTTGATTTCCATCAAATATAAGTATTTTCATTGTATTTTGATTTGAATCTAGTCATTTGTTTGTATGGTTTCAAAGTCTTATTCAATAAAAAGTTCTTGTTGTTTCTTCATATGAAGTGAATAGTTTTCCTTACTCATCCCTCTTACAATGAATTACGTTGCATGTGTAGGATATAAAATTAAGTAGAGTGAGAATATATTGTGACAATTTTACTTTATTTTTCATTTACATGTAAACTTGATCAACTTGCATGCTAAAATCTGTTGTGAGAACATGTAAGATCTCTGATGGTATTGTCTCAATCAACTGTGGTAGAATCACATGAGATCGTATGGATGAGAATATAGTCTATATGGTTAAGTGCAAATAAATAAGGAAATAATCTTTGATGGGTGTAGCATTATAGGACTTTAGAGTGGCAGGCTCAAATGAGAGTGGCAGGCTAAAGCCCCCTAATTTGGTATATTTTTTTAGGTTTTAATGTGAGATGTTAGCCTCCAGGTGGAGGGATAAGAAAGAACTTTAGAGTGAAAGCTAGTATCTTCCCTGCCTAGCCCGTCTTCAAAACTATTCAAACTTTAGGTTAACCAATGTTTTTTATAAAATCTTTAGTAATGGTAAATAATATAATTGCTCTTATTGTCACAATCTCTCTCACTACCTGTTTTACTTTTACACTCGTCACTAATTTCATTGCATGAAGAACAATACTTTTAATATATTAAACCACACTTTTTGAATTCACTAAGTTTTTTAGTTTAGGATTTAAAGAAGTATTATAGTGATACTTGTAGGATATAATCAAAACCAAACATTTATCGACTTTCCAAGTTAGGGTGTGTTATTCTAAACTAGGACTTCTCTTGAAAGCCATCGTGATTAACCTTGATCTCCGTGGGATCGATATTTGGGGCTTAATAAAAAATCTCTATATTACTTGATAATGATACATACACTTACGTAAAATCCCTACTTTTTAAAGATAAAATTGAAATCTTACTTTGATTGGGATCAAGTTTGGGATCAAGTTTTTGGCGCCTAGTGGTGTCAACTTCATAAATCCTTACATATAAAAAATATCGGGATCAACTGTCACTTCATCCGAGATCATATTAGACTCAAGGAAATTTTACTATAACATATAATGATAGCGGATAGGATCGCAAGAATCTCCACAAAACCCTTATCGATTGCTAGACACCGAAAACTTACAACCAAGTTGACGATCACAGACCTAGATAGGTCCGCTTGAAGGAGGATAAAGAGGAAGTTCAGCGTTTTTACCAGATCTCTTGGCTTTACCTCTTCAAACAGCTCTCTAATATTCATGATTAATTTGTTCACTTGCCCTTAGTTGTAGCTGGCTCCTCTCCTGCATTACAAATTTTTTGACAATAACATATGTTTTCAATTAGAGTCTGTAAAGTGTATATTGTCTTATATCCCATTAGTGATATTACTAGTTTGCCATTTCATTTATCTAAATATATGTGTCTGTATTCTCTGTGGCAATATTGTGCGAAATGAAATAAAGGAAGATGATTTTTATTTTTCTTCATGCTACCTTCTCTGCTTCCCCACTTCTCCTCTTCTCTTCTATCTTTGTTACTCTTCTTTCTCCATTTCTCAATTGTGATCGCTTTCAAGTGCTCCATCATAATGATGGAGGGAGGGGCTAAAGTTTTTAATACAACGTGATCCAAGCTCCGTCCCCGTGGCGTCACAGTTGCCTTAGCCACTAGAGCGTGAAATTTGTAAATTCAATAATTTTAGGTGCTATGTATGTAAATTCCCCTAAATATTTTCAGTTAAAATATAAATGAAGGCATTGAAACAATAAATTAGCCTGTATCTTATTATAACCAGATATAAATTGATAACTATATCAGCTTAAAGTAGTATCGTATAAATAAGAAGTGTTCTTAAAGTTAAAGAAATT
Source organism: Phalaenopsis equestris (assembly GCF_001263595.1). Lineage (NCBI taxonomy): Eukaryota > Viridiplantae > Streptophyta > Magnoliopsida > Asparagales > Orchidaceae > Phalaenopsis > Phalaenopsis equestris. Next base: position 80,368 of record NW_018225903.1, on the reverse strand, counting down.
TTTAGTATAATAGTATATGCGATCATTCATTTATATTGTGATCAATATATATATATATGACATCATTTAAAGTATGCTCATATCTTTTTTACATATGAATCAACTGTTATTTTGATTCTATGGTATTTTTATTTATATATCTATATTCAATTTGTGTTAAGACACTCTGAAATATGATAGGTAAATTACCAAATCAAAAAAACATAATAAATTATTATAGTCATCATTCTATGAACATATTAGCCCAAATAACTAAAAAAAAAAAATTCTATTAACATGCATATTATTGCACATTGACATGTAGTTCTAAATATTTTATAACAGAATTTTAGCCTGATATTTTATAAATAATATTATTAGTATTATTGATAAATCATAATATAAGTTGCATTGAAAAATTCTATTGCAAATAAGTACATGGTCGGTGATCCTAATAACTTTCTAGGAACCTAATGCAATTAATAAAGATAGCACTGTAATGAAGAAGTATATGTTTTCCCTTAGTAAATCACAAATACTAACCAAGAGACGATCAAAATGAAACCATAAATTAATTCATGATTAAATAACAATGTCAAGAAATTCAACTTCAATGCCTCATATAATATGGATTCTTATAAAGCGATGTCAAAACTATTTGATACTTAAAGCAAGTACAACATGCTCAAACCAAGTGCACCCCACAATTTGATCAAATACAGAAACTACATAGAATAGATCCTCATAATTAAAATAATGGAGCACATAAATGCCAAAAATTAATTAAAATCTTACAGCTATTGTAAAGCATTAATCAGTCTACTCTAAATTTAAAAAGGTAACATCATTCACTAAATCAAATGGATAAAATGAAATAATTATATGACATGATGATAATGTGGAGAGAGAAGACAAAGAAGAAGAGGAAGATAGAAGGTGACTGCTTGGAAGAAGGATTGTGGAGCCCTAAGCTTTAATCGTCTATGAAAATTTGGAGCTAGTGCGCTGACAAACAAACTTTTTTTGTCTTGATGGCTATTAATGGTGTCAGCTGGATGGATCAACAAGCTTGTTGAAAGCTCTTGTGCATCACTTGAGTTAATGGACATGGCCAATCCAGTCCCTTTATTTTAAGTGTCATGACCCAGGCCTAGAGATTGACATATCAAGAAGAGAACGGACGGTAAATTTTCATTGCTTAAATAAAATCATCCTAAACATAATATTCATATATTTCACATAAAATTTATTTCACAAACATTCACTCAAATTTTAAAGATTTATATGTTAATAAAGTAAAAGCTGAGATGATGTGTCTAACTCGCTCTGCTCATCGATGTTTGTACACATAATCTCAAAGTTATATCATTTTAAAGAAGATTATACTGAAACATTTTATCAACTTGAGCAAAGTTAAAAAACTCAGAGAGTAAAATACTTCAAAATTTTAATAATTATGCTCATCGTAAATTGTTTAGAGAATCACACTCAAGGAATAGAGCATGTGAAAGAAAGGGCAGTTGAGACAAAGAAGAAGAAATGAATAGTAAAATGAGAGCATCTAGAGCCTTTTCTCATAAAATGATCTCATATTTATAGATATAGGAGAAACCCAAAGTACATATATACATTTAAGACATTTTATATACAAAAAACTTTGTGGTATTAAGGTCATTTGTACAATATATAAAAATATATCAATAATGAATTTAGTGGTCGATCACGATGACTTTCAGTCATTGATTCACGTTCATTCGTACTGCAATCACAGACCGAATCATGTCGGAATGATATATAGATTTATCTACTAAGCTTATATGTGGCTTTGTTTTTATTTTTGGGCTGGCATCCTCATTCTTTTGGTGGTGGGTTGTCTTTAGTTCGACACTCTATGACAAATTATTCTTCGTTCGGCCCGCTATGTCGAGTGGTCCTTCATTTGATCAGCTATGTCAAGAAGTCCTTTTTTTGACCCACCGTATCGATGAACTTGCCTACATAAGGGATTGAATTGTCAGAGCTTTAAGAAGTTTTTTTCTTGATTTAGAATCAATTTTTACTCAACAAAGTAAATCAATTTTTTGACTTCTTCTCTGTAGACTTCGACTGAGGGTCCCCCTTATTTCTTGTATATTTACAATTTTATTTGAGATTCATGCTATCACAATCCTGTTGTACATATTTAGCTCCTTATTTTCTTATTTTTTGAAAGTAACAACTGTGATAAAAATAAAAAAAATAAATACCACATTAAATTTTACATTAAGTTCAATTATTTCATAATCATTATTAAATAATCATTTTTTGTGCACTGTCATTATACAAAAAGGGTGTTATTGATGGCCCTTAGTCCCGCACTTTCCTTCTATCAAGAACTTTGATCATTTCTTGTCAAAGGTGTTCTGATGTCGAGTGGTAGGAAGGTTCATCTTAGTGAGCTATCTAATGACATTATAATGAAGGGTTTTGGCTGTCCTTTGAATATTTCCAGGAAGAGTCCTTCTCCCGAGGATGGCATGGTTGATGACCAGAGAAAGCATCCATTTCTTGTCACTACTGATATGACTATCATTATTCAGTGAGTTTGGATTGGTGAGATAACCTTAATTGAAAGAAAATCGTCTGTTTTGATAGGTGATGTAGGGGTTAGTGTTGCTATGACTCCAGCCATCTTGAGATCCAATGTTGATTCTTTTTCGGATGAGGAGTCCATTAGGGCTCAAGAGGATCCTTGATCTGATGCATCTAGCTTCATTTATCTTGCAAAGAGAGGAAGAGCTTGATGGTGGTCTTCAGATCCTGAAGTTGGAGAAGAGCGGAGTCTCAACCTGGATTTTGATACAAAAGAGGTATGTCCCGGGCCTAGGCATAAGTTGGAGGCAGTGAGCACAAGTCCTGGACCGGATCATGGTAGAATTAAGCTCATTGTTGTGCCTGAAAGTTGTTTTCCAGTCCTTGAGAAGTCTCAGTGAAGGAAGAGGAAGGAGCCAAAGGATGGCGCGGATTCACCTTTCACTTCTCTCCTTAAGGACAGTGATGAATTGAACCTGATGCAAAAAGAGGGTCTAAGGCGTTTGTCTCAGGGATTCTTGCTTTTCCCTCATTGATCTGTAGCGGCACTAGTTTGATAGTAGTTTCAGGGTGGAGTCCCATGCTACAGAGCTTGCAGACACATTATGCTCGGTAAGTTTCAACGAAATGTAGTTAGGTAGTCTCAGCTCACTTGAGCTATGCCACTTTTTCGATAGGTATCAACTGCTAAGAATGGCATCATCTCATTATTTGTCTAGTTTTTATCTTCACATTGCACCTAAAATCTAACATGCAAGGAAGAGGATGAAATTTGCCAAAGCCCTTCTGAGGAAAACCTTTCGATGAGTGGACTAGGCTAAAGCTCATCTCTCTAATATGGAGTGTCAGATGGGGGCTTTAGAGTGGCTCTTGATACACTAAAAATATATGCATTTTTAGACCCATATTTTATACCTATTTTTTGTGATATTGCACTTTAATGGAAGGTATAAAGGTATATTGCACTTTAATGGAAGGTATATTGATGTTTTCTTGCAGGTTGTTGATTTTTAGGGCTCAAAGCAAAAATGAAGCAAAAAGGATGAAATTTGGAGTCAAAATGACATTTTTAAGGAAATACTCAAAGCCAAGGTCAGCGACAATGACGCAGAACAACCGAAAGCTAACCGCAAACAAACCGAAAGCTAGAGGATTTTTACTCAGCGCCAATGGCGCCAAAGGCGGTTCAGGACTCATTTCTAGAAGGTTTGATGTATTTTGACAATTTTTGAAGAGTTTTTATAGGCACCTCTTAGAGAACTGACCTTGGGCTTTATTTGGGGCAAAATTTCATCAGAAAAGGGACTCCTCTACGTTCATTTTTTTCTCTACAACATTCCACCACACTACATTTCCATAATCCATCTTCATTCCACCACATATTGGAGTTAATTATTAATTTTTCTTTCATAGTTTCGATTTTTTGTGGTGAGATTTAGTGTGAAACTTTCTGTAAGAGTGTTGGAGAAGGAGAAAAGTGAGAGAGTAAAATGTTGGAGAAGGAGAAAAGTGAGAGAGTTCTTCTTCCTACATTTCTAAGGAAAGGCTACAAAGGATTTGCTTTGAGAAAGAGTTCCATATAAGTTTCTTTGCTTATTTAGTGTTGTATGAACTTTATTTTATATATAAAATTTGTGTTTTGTCGTATCTTTCTCATGAAGTCTGAGTAGTTTCCTCTATCTTTCCCCCTACTCTGAGATCTGGAGAAATGAAGAGATAATATGAATGTGCCATAAGTAAAATATAAAATAAATTGTGATGATTTTTCAACTCCAAACTTAATTTACTTTTCAATATAACCAATTGATTTGTTAAAATATGTTATGAAACATATGATCTGTGAAATGGAGTATGTGTTCTACAACAGAGTGAGGATGACATTTGATTTCATGAAGGAGAAATTCGTTCATGAAATTAAGTGCAAATAAATTGGGAAATATTCTTTCTTGGGTGTAGAATTGGAGAATCTTTAGGGTGACAGACTAAAATCCCTAATTTGGTTTTAGTGTTTAAAAACTAAAGCTTTAGCCTTCAGGTGAAGGGAAGTCGGAGCTCTAGAGTGGGAGCCGGTATCCTCCTAGCCTAGCCATGGATTTAGGGATTAAACCTAAGATTAACCAATGATTATCTATGCACTGTATTAGGGTAGAGAATTAAAATTGCTCCTATTTGACACAATACATATTATAAACATTTATCTCATCTCATTTTATCAGAATTTCATTATAGTGGGAATGATGCTTTTTCACATAAGAAATCTTCATTACATAAACATAGTTAGTAGATTAATAGTTATTATTAAAAATTTGCATTTCAATTTTGTTATAGTTAAGTAATTTAGTTTGGTTAACATATAAACATTTGAATTTAGTGACACTGATTTTGTTTGGTTTTCTGTAAATTTCCTAGTAAAATTTATCATTACTAATTTACACCTTCCCTGTGGGATCGATATTTGGGGCTTAAATAGAAAGTCCATTATTACTAGATAACGATATATATACTTGCGTAGAATCCCATTATTAATTGACTATAATTTTATATATTTTACACAACTTACTTTTCTTACAAGGATCAAGTTTTCGGCGCTATAGTGGTGTCAATTCATAAATCCTTACATATAAAAAATCAGGATTAAGTTTTTGACACCGTTGCCAGGGAAGGTAACGGTTAAATTAAATTAAATTAAATAGTTTTGATAAATTAGAAAATTTAGAGAATGTATATATACTCTACAAATATATAAAAACAAAAAAAAATATCCAAAAATAAATTTATGAAGATTGTATTTTTATAGAATTTTACTCAGCTTTCTTTATTTTTTTTATGCGAAATATTAGATCTGAAGGTTTAGTACCTTACGATTCAAAATTAGAACGTACAATTAGAAAAATTTGAAAACAACAAAGATAAAATAAGAATTTGAAAGAAATGGCAAATAATAGAGAAAATCCAATAAATGAGAATCGACAAAGACCTTTTAAAGGTTGTGCGAATCCAACAACAGATGAACTTCATTTAACTATTCAAAATTCTGATGTTGTTGCTAATTCATTTGAGCTTAAACCTACTATTATCCAAATGGTACAAAATAATCAGTTTGGAGGATCATCTACTGAAGATCCTAACTTACATCTTGCTAGTTTTCTTGAAATTTGTGCTACATTTAAGTATGACGGAGTGTATAATGATGTTGTTAGGCTTATACTTTTTTCCTTTTCCATTAAGGGATAAAGCCAAGTCTTAGTTAAATTCATTAGCATCCAGATCTATTAGAACTTGGGGAGAACTATCACAAAAATTATTGGCTAAATATCTTCCACCCTCGAAAACCGCTAAGCTTAGAAATGATATTACTTCTTTTTGTCAGTTTGAAGAGGAATTAATATATGAAGCTTGGGAAAGATTTAAGGATCTTCTTAGAAAATGTCCACGCCATGCTTTACTAGATTGGTTAATAATTCAAACCTGTTATAATGGATTAGTAGGATCATTAAAATCTATTATAGATGCTGCTGCGTGTGGATCATTATGTCAAAACCTGTTGATGAAGCATATTTTTTAATTGAAGAAATGACTACTAAAAATTTTTAATGGCCCTCTAAAAGGGTAAATCCTAAGAGAGTAGCCATTATTCATGAATCTAATGCAATGTCTATTTTGGCATCTCAAATTGCTGCTTTTTCTAAAAAGATTGTTCAAATAGGAGTGAACTATTCTCAAATACCTCCAGTATTAGAAGAAAATTCACTAGGACAGATTATTGATACTCAACGATCTTATGAAACTTTAAATGCTACAAATATTTAAAATAATAATCCCTATTCTAACTATTTTAACCCTGGATGAAAAAATCACCATAATTTTAGTTGGAATAATTATAATAATTCATTGAATCCATCTGAAAATCTGAACAATCAATGAAATCCTAATTTTTGACTTTATTATCCTCCAGGATTTAACTCCAATCCTAACCCACAAGTTAAGGAAAAGAAGTTGACGATGGAAGAAATGATGTTGAATACAGAAAATCAAATATAGAATCAAGGGGCTGCTATTAGAAATATTGAAAATCAATTAGGACATATTGTTATGGACATATTGAACAGACCTTCTGGAATTCTTCCGAGTACTGTGGAAGTTAATCCAAAAGATCAAAAATTAAAGTAAATTAAAGCGATTCAATTACGAAGTGGAAAAGAAATAGAAACAAGGATCCAAAGAGAAACTGAAGTTAATGAAGAGATGGAAGAAATGAAAAATAATCAACAGGAAGATGAACAAACACATGTTCCTTTTGAAAATCCATCACCTCTGTTTCCTCAAAGACTGAAGCAGAAGAATAAAGATAAACAATTTACAAAATTTTTGGAAATCCTTAAGAAGTTAACGATAAATATTCCTTTTATTGAAGCTTTGGAATAAATAACTAAATAAGAAAAGGAAGTTTACAAATCATGAGATCGTTACACTCAGTGAAGAGTGTAGTGCTATTAGTCAGAAAAAGCTTCCTGAAAAATTAAAAGTTCTTGGTAGTTTTACTATACCTTGTGCAATTGGTGAAAAGTTTTATGAAAAAGCATTATGTGATTTAGGAGCGAGTATCAATCTTATGACCTTATCAATTTTTAAACATTTAAATTTGGAAGAATTTTCCCCTACTACAGTAACTCTTCAGTTAGCTGACTGATCAATAACTTATCCAAAAGGAGTTATAGATGATATACTAGTAAAAGTGGATAATTTTATTTTCCTGTAGACTTTATAGTATTGGATAAGAAGGAAAATAAAGAAATTCCTATTATTTTAGGGAGACCATTTCTTGCAACAGGAAGAGCTGTAATAGATGTACAAAAAAGAGAATTAATAATGAGAGTTAATGATCAATAAGTGAAATTTAATATAGCCAAAGCTATGAAATATCCTACAATAGAAAAAGATAATGAATATTTCAAGATGGAAGTAGCTGATTGTTTAAGTAATGAACAGTTTAAGAAAGAATTTGAAGATAAATTTAAGTAAGGAGAAATTTTTGAGAATGAAGATGAAATTAAAGAAGAAGATTTGAATTATATTGAGCGCAAATTTGAAACGTTAGGTTAGACTTGATGGAAAACAAACGTTAGACTTGATGGAAAACAATAGTAAAATTCTTACTCCTTCAAGTATTAAACCACCTGAACTTGAATTAAAGATATTACCTTCCCATTTAAAGTGTGTATTTTTAGTAAAGTCATCTACATTATCGGTTATTATATCTTCTGAGTTAACTGAGATTTAGGAATAAAAGTTGATAGAAATGTTAAAAAAGTATAAAAGGCTTTTGGATGGACTTTAGCAGATATTAAAGGAATTAGTCCTTCAATTTGTATGCACAGAATTTTATTAAATGAAAAAGATGAACCTAAAGATGATCCTCAGAGAAGATTAAACCCAATAATGAAAGAAGCTGTTAAAAAACAGATTTTAAAATGGTTAGATGATGAAATTATATATCCTATTTCAGATAGTGCTTGGGTAAGCCCACTTCACTATGTACCGATAAAAGGAGGAGTGACTGTTGAAGAAAATGAGAAAAATTAATTAATACCAATAAGACAAGTAACAGGTTGGCGAATTTGTATTGATTATAGAAAATTTAATATGGCCACCGGAAAATATCACTTTTCTTTACCATTTCTAGACCAAATGTTGGATAGATTGGCTGGGAATAAGTATTATTGCTTTCTAGATGGATATACCTGTTATCACTCAATTCCAATTGCTCTAGAGGATCAAAAGATAACAAAGTTTAGAAGCCCATATGGAACATTTGCTTTTCGTAGAATGTCGTTTTCTTTTCGTAGAATGCCTTTTGGACTATGCAATGCACCTGCAATATTTCAAAGATGTATGATGTCAATTTATAGTAATTTTATAGAACATGGAATGGAAGTGTTTATGGACGATTTTTTCGTATTTGGAACTTCATTTGAATTATGCCTTAATAATTTAGAAAAAGTTCTGGAAGTATGCGAAAAAGTCAATTTAGTATTAAATTGAGAAAAATGTCAATTTATGGTTGCAGGAGGTATTGTACTTGGGCATAAAATTTTTGAAAAAGGCATGGAGGTAGATCCTGCAAAAATCCAAGTTATAGAAAGGTTACCACCGCCTACTAATGTTAAAGTGGTGAGAAGTTTTCTAGGACATGCTAGTTTTAACAGGCGCTACATAAATTTGTTTTCAAAAATAACTAAGCCTCTATGCCAACTTTTAGAAAAAGATATAAAATTTGATTTTAATGAAGAATGCATAAAAGCATTTGAATTATTAACAAAATAGTTAATCACTGCACCTATAATATTACCACCTGACAGGGAAAAACCATTTGAAATAATGTGTGAAGTTAGTGATTGTGCTATTGGGGATGTATTAGGATAAAGGCACGATAAAGTTTTTAAAGTTATATATTATGCTAGTAAGACTCTAAATGATGCTCAAATTAGTTATATCACTATTGAAAGAGAGTTATTAGCTATTGTTTATGCCTTTGATAAATTTAGACTTTATTTAATTAAAACTAAATGTGTAGTGCATACAGATCATTCTGCTATTAAATATTTAAAGCAAAAGAAGGATGTTAAACCAAGATTAATTAGATGGATAATTCTATTGCAAGAGTTTGATTTTATCATGATTGATAGAAAGGGAAATGATAGTTAAATAGTTGATCATTTGTTTAGAATAGAAATAGAATTATTAACTAATTTTGCAAATGAAATTTTAGAGAATTTTGTTGATGAACAACTATATAGTATTGATGAAATGGATGTACCATGGTATGCTGATATAGTGAATTATATTGTAAGTGATATTCTACCACCTGATATAAAAAATTCACAATTGAAGAAGTATATATATGATTCAAAAGACTATTTTTTGGGATGACCCATATTTATATAAACAATCTATATAAATAATGTAAAGATCTAATTTTTAGAAGATGTGTGCCTTATGGAGAAACTCAATAGCTAATTGAAAGATGCCATGAATATGAATTTTGAGGACATTTCAAAACAAATAGAACTGCATATAAAATTTTACAAGCTGGATTTTATTGGCATACTATTTTAAATAATATTAATGAATACATTAAAAACATGTGATAGATGTCAACGTGTAGGAAATATTTCTAGAAGAAAATTTTATACATTAAAAACATGGATTTTATTGGAATACTATTTCTAAATTACACATTGGAAGTTAAAATTTTTGATGTGTGGGGATTAGATTTTTTGGGACCATTTATGCCTTCTTTTGGAAACCTATACATATTACTTGGTGTTGATTATATGTCCAAATAGATTAAAGCTATTGTTGTACCTAGATGTGATGCTCGGAGTGTTTCTAAATTTTTAAATAAAAATACTTTTACAAGATATGGAATGTCGAGAGTAATTATTGATGGAGGATCTTATTTTAGGAATAAGAGAATCAAAAAATTAATTAAGAAATATGATATTATGCATAAATTCTGTACTTCTTATTATCCTCAGACTAGTGGTCTAGTAGAGATATTAAATCGTGAAATTAAACATATTTTAGAAAAGGTTGTAAATCCTTATAAATTGGATTGGTCTGCTAGACTTGACACAACATTATGGGCATATAGAACTTCTTATAAAACTCCTATAAGAATTTCCCCATACAGACTGATATTTGGGAAAACATGCCACTTACTGTAGAAGTAGAGCATAAAACATTTTAGGCTATTAAGGAATTTAATTTTAATCTAAAAGCTGGTGAGAAAAGATTATTGCAACTCAATGAACTTGAGGATATTAGAAATGAAGCATATGATAATGCAAAAATCTATAAAGAGAAAATGAAAATATGGCATGATTGAAAGATTATTAAGAAGAAATTTGAAAGAAATTTGAACCTAGACAAGAAGTTCTATTATATAATACAAGATTGAGATTGTTTCCAGGAAAACTGAAATCCAGATGGTTAGGGACATTTAAGGTAATTAAAATCTATTATAATGGAACTGTTGTGATTAAAGATCCTAACACTGGAAAGATATTTAAAGTTAATGGGCATCATTTGAAACACTATTATGAAGGGCACATACCTCAATTTAACAAATAGTATGTCGGGCTGACGACGTTAAACCAAGCATTTTTTGGGAGGCAACCCATACTTATATGTCCATGTATTACTATTTAGTTTGTTAAGTGTCTTATATATTAGTAGATAATAATCCTATACAATTGCATTTATTATAAATTAATTTAAATATTAGTATTGGAAGAAAAGTTGGAATTTAATTGAACAAAAAATGAAAATCACAAAAATTTGGCCATTGGCGCCGACGGCGCCCAAGAAAGCAGATCTCAGCGCCGGTAGCGCCCATCAGGAGCGTCGGCGGTGCCGAGAGCGGTTGGACTCCGAGAGTGGTTGGACGGTTTCTGTGACTTTTGGTGGACTTTGGCGGGATTTTGATCCATAATAACTGTCGGGAGGTGTTTTTAAAGTCCTAAAAACTTTTTAGGATGCCTAGAAATTTTCTATTTTTGAATTTCATCGCTTACAATTCCAGAAATACTTCAAGGTATGGAGTTTTCAATAGAAGAAAATTTATTAGTTTCGACGCACAGAGATTATACGATATATTTATTGCAAAGAAGATACTGATCAAGGAAAGAGGATTTGTTAATCATGGGTTGAATAATACAAGTGCTCCAATTAACAAGATCATTCTGCAAAGGCGATGAGAACTTCTGTGTTACACTACCACTGCGGTTGTTTTACCTGTAGTGATTGAAGAAAATTGAAAGAAAATGGATTCATCTCCATTAATGCCACCAATAGTTGGAAGTTCGCTTGCTTTAGAGAAGAAATTGAAGAAAATTGAAAGAGAACTTCAGAGTTTTATGAATACAATGGGAGATCTCAAGTACCTTTTTGATCACCTAGATTGGAGAATGAAAGAGAATTTTGATCACACTGGAACTTTTGAAGCAGGATTAGTTCGGATGTTTATAGAAAAGGGGTGGATCAAAGAAAATTTGACAGATCAATTCCCGTACCGATCCTTCTACAACCTATATGTTCATTACCAATCTATGAGAAGACTAGGTGATAGTGATAGCACTAAAGATGAGGCTGAATGATTGAAGATTGTGAATTCTCTACTTGTTTAAAAATGTTTACGTGCTTAGTGTAATTGTGTGGATTTGATTAGGTTTGATTTGGTTTATTCTGAACTTTGATTATGTGTATAATTTTGTGTCAGCGTTTAGTATTGTGGTTTGATTTTAACGTTAATTTATAATTTGTTTACTTCATAGGTGTGAATTTGTGATTTGTGAAATGTGTTTGTAAAAAGTGTCTTATATATATAAAAGTTAGTTTGTTGTTGTTTGTGAAAATAATTGTTTGTGAAATGTGTATTTATGAATTTAGATAAAATTTGTGTTTAAAAATACTAACAAAAACTTTGGAGAAAATTGAAAGGAAATTGAAAATTTGAAAAATCAAAATAGTGAATTTCGGTCCTTCAGCACCGACGACACCTTTAACCCGAGAGTGGCAAATTAACCCTTTAGTTTGCGATTTTCACCATAAACCTCCATTTTTACCCCTTAAGTCACCTTCGACCTTTGGTTTTGCACCTAAGGCTTTATTTTGGGCAGATTTGAGGCAAAGGAACTTCAGATTTTATCTTCTCTAGGTAAGAGCTACACTTTAAAGTAAAAATATTTTATTTTCACCAAAATATTTTGTAAGAGCTACACTTTAAAGTAAAAATATTTTATTTTCACCAAGATCTTTTCTCACATTGACTAGATCCAAAATTTTGAAATTTTTTGGGAGATTTTGAGAAAATGCTTTGGTGAAAAACTCTTACTTAGTGGATTTGAGTTTAAAGTGGTTTACCTTTTTTATTTTCAGAATTTTGGTATTTATTCGGAATTTTTATCAAATTTTTCTAGATTTCCTATGACACCTAGATTGAGCAAAATGAAAATAGAATATGAAGAGCAAAGGTTTATTAGCTTTAAAGCCAGTGCTCGATTTCATAGTCTTCAAGAAAATAAAAAAGTGATTCAGGACCGAAGTTTTAAAAATTCGGGAGGAGAAGTTGAATGATTGATTATCACTCGGTAGTGGGAAAACTTCTGCTATTTACTGCCGATGCGATAGTTGGGATTGTGATGGAATTTTATGCCAACCTTCCTGAAGCTTCTGATGATTTTCTTTTTGTTCGAGGAAAAAGGGTGGAGCTTACTTCAAGAAAAATTAATGAGTTTTATCAATTAAAAGATGTTTATAGATGTCATTATTATTCGTTTTCTGCTACAGATCAAGCCTTAGATGAAGTTATTTCTTTTCTAACTAGTGAGAAAGGGTCTTGGAAAATAAAAAATGGAGTTAGAGTTAACTTTCCCCTTTCTATGTTAAATGTAGTGTCTAAGGCTTGACATTATTTTATTTCTGGAAGGATGATTCCAACGAACCATCATAGTGAAGTAAACAAGGATAGAGCCATCCTTAACTACTGTATTCAGCAAGTGATGGATATAAATGTAGGCTCTATCATTTATATGAAGATTTGATCTATTGCTCTGAGAGAGACCACTGGTGGATTGGTGCACCCTGCTCTCATTTACACACCTTGTGAGCATGCAGGAGTTGATTTCAGACATGCTGAGAAGAGGATTGAGCCTTAGAGACTGATTGGGCCTACCAACATCAAGATTTATGAGTCCCATGTTGATTGGAGATTTGGAAGATAGGCCATGGATATTCCTTCTACTTCTAGAACCCCTACTTTTAGTGAGCCTACTTCAAGTGACCCCAGTAACAGGGAGTTGTTGGACCAGATGATGATTCAACAGGGAGATATTTTGAGGATGGGTTATAGGACGCAAAATATGGAGGTCAGAAAATGCTCACACTGATGATCTGATTCACCAGAAATTTGAGTATGATGTTGTTTATGATGATGCTTTAATAAGATACCTGAGGGATGACCATACAGTTTAGTTCCCTATTCACCCTACTTATACTCCATATCAGCAGCAGATGTTAGATATCGATGATGATGAAGATAATGACAGATGATCTTTTTGTTTGTTTGTTTGTGTTTATACTGTGTGATTGTATTGTTTGTGTTGTGATGTTGTTGAAGACTTTGTTTGTTATGTAATGTGAAACTGTAATGTGGAAAACTGTTTTCATTTTTAGAGTTTAGTTTAGTTCTGTTGTTATTTTTAGCACTTTTTTAGGTATTGTGATTAGCTCTTTCTCAACAAATTTTATATGTATTATGTGCAATTTAATATTTTTAGCCTTGTAGTTTTCATATTAGCACCTGCAGTATTTCAAAATTTATGTTCAAAAATCAGAATCTCCAACATGTATGATTTTTTTTATGTATTTAATGATTTCTTTCACCCTTTATTTTTAAAGTTCTTCATGTAAAAATCTTTTAAAAATTTAAGTTTGGGCGGGAGAAGAAAAATCATTTTTAGAAAGAGAGAAAGAACTTAATTTTATTTGTCCTCACTTAATTATATTTTAAAAATTTTAAATTTAACATGACCTTGGTATTAGAGGTTAACATGAGATAGTTATATTTATGTTTCTAAATACATAGTAAATTTAAGTAAAAATTTTCAATAATAAAGGTTAATTCTAGGGGATAAGATATTTGGTAAAAAAGAATAAGACTACGTTTTTCTATTTTAAGTAAAGAAATTTGTATTTTTGAAGTATTAAAAATCTTAAAGGATTCATGTGAAAAGAAAAGAATTAAACTTTATAAAATCTTTAAGTTAATATAAATTTATTAAGTGAAGAAATGTAAAAAGTTTTTAACTTTAAGAAGAGGACAGTGAAGTTCAAAATCATTAAAGGCTATCCAGATATAGTAATCCTCAAATATAGAAATGAAAAAGAAAAGAAAAAAAAAGAAAAAGAAAAGAAAAAGAAAAAAGAAAAGATGTGGGGTGAAGCTTGAGATTAAAAATTGGCTTCACTTGAATCAACTTAAGGAAAAAGACCTGGACACATTTTTCTAAACTTTTGATTTGAATATTAACTTAATTATTAATAAAGTTTTATGAAGTTCTTTTTCATATGAATTTCCTAAGTGACTTTAATATAACAAATTGTAATTTTTCTTGAAAAGAATAGAGGATCA
>NW_018225903.1:33431-59995 GCF_001263595.1 Phalaenopsis equestris | reverse complement strand
TGGTGGGGTACCTCTTCTAATTTTCTAAGACTAGTCAATAGGAAAGTCCTATGGCTAGACCTAGGCTACTAAAGAAGTTTTCTAGACCTCAACCAAAAGTGAGGTCAACAATATCCTTACACATTTAGTATTAACTAGAGTTGTTTTAAATTTTTCTTAAGTTAAAATAATCTTTAGAGAAATAAAATATGGAAGTGTAAAGTTAAATTCTTTATCATAAGTCATATTTTTATGTAGTAGAGAAGTTACTTGAGAACAAGTAACATGTAAGTTTGGGGGATTTTGATACACTGAAAATATATACATTTTTAGACCTATATTTTGTACCTATTTTTGGTGATATTGCACTTTAATGAAAGATATTTTGATGTTTTCTTGCAGTTTGTTGATTTTTAATGCTTAAAGCAAAAAGAATGAAATTTAGAGTCAAAATGACTTTTTCAAGGAAATACTCAGCGCCGACAGGGCCAAGGTCAGTGCCGACGGCGCATAACAACCGAAAGCTGGAGGACTTTTACTCAGCGCCGACGACACCAGACTAGCGTCGATGACGCCAAAGGCGATTCAAACCCCGTTTCTAGAAGGTTCGATGTATTTGGACGATTTTTTAAGAGTTTTTGGAGGCACCTCTTGGAGAACCGACCTTGAGCTTTATTTGGGGCCAAATCTCATCTGAAAAGGGGTTCCTCCACGTTCATTTTTCGCTCTACAACATTTTACCACGCTACCTTTCCATAATTCATCTTCATTCCACCACATATTGGAGTCAATTATTAATTTTGCTTTCATAGTTTAGAGTTTTTTTAGTGAGATTTAGTGTGAAACTTTCTGTAATAGTGTTGGAGAAGGAGAAAAGTGAGAGAGTTCTTCTTCCTGCATTTCTAAGGAAAGGTTATAAAGGATTTGCTTTGAGAAAGAGTTCCAGATAAATTTGTTTGTTTATTTAATGTTGTATAAACTTTCTTTTATATATGAAATTTATGTTTTGTCGTATCTTTCTCATGAAGTCTGAGTAGTTTTCTCTATCTTTCTCCACACTCTGAGATCTGGAGAAATGAAGAGATAATATGAATGTGCCATAATTAAAATATAAAATAAATTGTGATGATTTTTCAACTCCGAACTTAATTTACTTTTCAATCTGGCCAATTGATTTGTTAAAATATGTTGTGAAACATATGTTATGGGAAATGGAGTATGTGTTCTACAACAGAGTGAAGATCACATTTGATTTCATGAAGGAGAAATTCGTTCATGAAATTAAGTGCAAATAAATAGGGAAATATTCTTTCTTGGATGTAGAATTGGAGAATATTTAGAGTGACAGATTAAAATTCCCAATTTGGTCTTAGTGTTTAAAAACTAAAGCAAGATTTAGCCTTCAGGTGAAGGGAAGTGGGAGTTCTGAAGTGGGAGTCGATATCCTCCTAGCCTAGCCACGAATTTAGGGACTAAACCTAAGATTAACCAATGATTTTTTATGCACTGTATCAGGGTAGAGAATTAAAATTGCTCATATTTGGCACGATACATATTATAAACATTTATCTAATCTCATTTCACTAGAATTTCATTGTAGTGGGAATGATGATTTTTCACATAAGAAATCTTCATTACATAAACATAGTTAGTAGATTAATAGTTATTATTAAAAAATTGCATTTCAGTTTTGTTAATAGTTAAGTAATTTAGTTTGGTTAACATATCAACATTCGAAATTAGTGATAGTGATTTCGTTTGATTTTCTATAAATTCCTGATAAAATTTATCATTACTAATTTACACATTCCCTGTGGGATCGATATTTGGGGCTTAAATAGAAAGTCCATTATTACTTGCTAGCCGACCAAAGGCAAGCTCAGTCAACCGAATGGCGACCCAAGCCAACAAGAGGGACATCCACATCCATCACTCTGAAGGAAACAACCGGATAAAAGTATAGCACATCCAATGATCTAACAACATCGATGCAAAGCCCTCTCAAAGGCTCCTCCAAAGTTCATGAAGGAATGATAATCAGAAAAAGCCAATCGACCACTACACTCAATAAACAATCGACTTCCCATTCAAAAGTCAACTAATGCCATGAAGAACACCAATCTAATCTAGCTCAGTCGGTCGATCAGAAGACCTACCGAGCAAATGGTTCAGGCATGCAAAAAGACCAGAATGTCCTATATAACCCCTCTAAAGCAGGGGTAATACATGTCATTTTATCTTTTTTGGTCCCTATATTTTAGTATTAGTGGTTTTTTGTCTAATACATGATATAGAGGGACTATATCATGTATTATAGTTTTTTGTTCTTTTCTCTTGACCTTTCTTTTGTGGGCTTCTCTCTCCACTTCCCCATATAACATACATATTTAATATGTAAAAACAACAAAAAAAGCGTGAATATCTCATTTTGTCCCAAAAGCGCAAGTAAGAGCGCATTCCTTCTTTCTCTCCCCACCCGCCCTCACCCTCTTCCTCTTTCTCCTTTAATTAAAAGCGAGATATCAAATAAAACTATCAAGGATCTAAGGAAAAAAGTTATCACCTCTAGTTTGTTCATATAAAAAATTTTCATAAACTATGGACCATTACTGTACCACTGCCAACCCTCTCGCCTTTAATTTAATAGAGCCGATCAGAATATTTAAATTTATATTATAAAATTTTACTAGCCAAAGCAGATTCTAAAAGCAGGACCAGTACTTTGGCTTGATTTGGAAACAAAGAATATATGCTACGTTTGGATGATTTTTTTTATTAAGAAAAAGATAAGATCATCGGTAAGGGGTAAGGGGTTTTTATTTATTTATTTATTTATTTTTTGAGAGTGGGGCCCACATCCAATTCCTATATAATATACATATCTAAAACCTAAAATTTACTTTTATTTATTTATTTTTATTTGTACCAATTCAAATCTTTTATATCAAATAAAATACAACTTTATAGATTAGGTGGCATGTAATTAAAAATTTAAATTTCGGTGTTAAATATGTAAATACATAAAATTGAGTGGTATCTATGCCAATATTTTTTCTTAAGGAAAAAAAATAATAATAACTAAATTAAAAATTAGTTATTAGAACATATTTTAAAATTGTCTCTTTATTAAGTCAGGTCACCATGCAAGTAGCTTAACAATAAATGAGATTTTAGAGAGAAGAGATAAGGAGGAGATAATTGCTGATAAAGGGAAGATTCGACGATCATTAATCATTATGGTACCATTACAAACCCTCCAATGTAATTTAATAAAGCCAACTAAAATAAATAAATTTAAAAAATATAAGAAAATTTAAAATTATTTCATGTATATATATGAACAAAACAACACGGCAAGCAAGATGTTAGTCAATGCAATGCTTGTTAATGACTGGCAGCACATGAAAACATGAGCTATCTTACGGCACCATTTCAATGGCTAATTTTTGAACATCTTAACATGAAGTTTTTAATGAAGAGGATTAAATGAATATTTTTAAGGTAACGAAATATTTCTTTCACATTAACATCATCTAACTAAAATATTTTACAATTGGTCCAATATATTGGTATGTGAATAATGTTTCCAAATTAGTGATATCACCAAAAGAAAAAAAAAACAGAAAAACATAAACGAGTTATGATGATATAATAATAAAAATCAAACTTTCCTTGTTTTTAACAAAAATTTACATGCATACCACACAACTCTTATCTATTTACATATCTTACTGTCAAACTTTGATATTTTCATTTATAATAATTTGGTGTACATTAATTAGTCACAACATGGATCACAAAGACATCTCACGGTTGCTAAAAGGCATGAGCCGACCTCACAGGCCCTACCATGGGCAGTCCGAGAATACCTGCCCAATCGGACAGATCTTTATGGCATTGGAGTGATGCGCCTCAAATAGAATGGGAAGATCACCTTCGAAGGATCCAACTGATGAGATCCAGTAAAATGAGACCACCACCATCCAACTCGGATAGAAAGAGTGATGGTCCCCAAAGCCCTGGGGGTGTAGACTCGGGCTCCTGGCAAATAACCAGCACGCTTAGCAACCATTCGGCGGCACATCCACCTGGCTCCATCATCATCCATCCAAAATGCTAGTCGGTCATATTCTGCAGATCCGCGGGCAGAATTCACATATGGACCAAAGTATCCGAGCCATACTTGTACCGTTAGGGGATGATACTTAATTGCATCAAGACCTATTCCTATAAATAGGGAGTCTATTTCATAACTAAATGTTATATAATTTTATTGTTCACTACTGTGATATTATTCTCTCTCTCTCTCTCTCTCTCTCTCTCTCTCTCTCCCCCCGCCCCGTTTGATTTCTGGCACTCTATTCCTTAGACGTCTCTCCCAAACATATTTGGATTCAACATCTTAAAAGGTGTAATGATCGTGGACTCATGTCGTCAATAATAAGAGGAGCATAAAGATCCTATAAAGCAGGGAGTGACCTAAGGCTAATAGATAAGATAGATCCGCCTTGGGACAACATGGAGAAACAAAAATAGAGAGGAATGCATGAGATGAGGACCCAGATCATGGAACAGGTGACAAATGATGCAGGCCTAGTGTGCACAACTTTTCTATAGATTCAAACCCTTACGCTTAATATGCTAACAATTCTACTTTTGTAATCCCAAAACGCGTTTCCAATATTTTATATTCACTAGGTTGTAAACGCAAGTATACTTATGAATTAAGTAATATAGGGCTTTAATGGAGTCCTAAGTATCGATCCCACAGGGAGAAGGTTAAACTCTTACTTAATTAAGAGGACCTAAATAGATAGTATAAGAACTGCAACAACTATAAATATGATAACTAAAGTTAAATGTGAAATGCAAGTCGAAATGCAATGTGAAATGCAAGTCTAACGAAACTAAATCTACTATGCTAATTTTTCAAACTTAAAATTTAAATCTACTATAGGTAGGTAAAGTAATTTTAATGAAGGTTTCAAATTTAAGAAATTATCTTTCCAATTTATAATAAGATTGTAGCTAGTGAAGAATCAAATCTAGTATTAATTGCATGTGAATAGGAGCAATAATATCCTCTAATCCTTTGGTCAAGCGATAAAGGACATTGGCTAATTCAGATGTTTTGAATCCACATTTGTGGTTAGGCTAAGAAGATACTGGCTCTCACTCCAGAGCTCCCACTTCTTCCTCACTTGAAGGCTAACAATCTCACCATATGGTTTCTAAGCATCTGAACCAAATTGTTAATTTTAGTTTGTTACCCCAAAATCAATAATTCTACACCCATCAAACAACATTTTCCTATTTATTTACACTTAATCTCATGGAGAATTCACTCTTCTATGACATTAAAGTGTGATCCCTACTTGATTGCTCAAAATATGGTCATCCTAACTCTTATGTTTTTGCATAGATTTTAACAAATCAATTAGCCACATTGAAAAGTAAATGAAGTTCAAGATGAATCATCACAATTTAAGAAATTAAAATCATTTTCAAAAAATTATTAATTCTTCGCATTACTACTTCTTATTGTAAAGGAAAAGACAAAGCAACTACTCAGAATAATGAAAAAGGTTTACACAACACAGAATTTAAGTAAACAACTTATCTTACTCTCCTCCACAAGAAAATCCCTTGAAGTTCCTTTGAATCACTTCATTCTACTTACATTGATATTTGCTCCTCATTAAAGATTGCAATGAAGAAGAAATCTCTCACTTTCCTTCTATTCTTACAACTCTTAAAGAAGAAACTCTCTAAATCTCTCAAGAGAAAAACTAAGTATGGAACTCTTGCTCTCTTTTCTTTCTTTTTTTATCCTCCTTCGCACCCCATTTCTATAAAAAATGGTGGTTAAATAATGTGTGGCTGAAAATTCAAGAGTTCCCTTAAGCACCCCTTCAAAATTCGTCCAAATTCAATGCATTTTGCGAAATAACCATCTCGGCGCCATTTTTGCTCCGGCTGGTGCCATTCGTCGCTGGTCATGCTCCATTCAGATGTACTGGTGTCGTTCGGCGTTAGAGCGTTTATTTGCCCTTTTTGCTCCAAATTTCATCTTTATTTGCTCTTTTATAATCCAAATCCCCAAATTGAGTATACATGCATCAAAAACATAGAAATAATTTTCTTTAAAGTGCAATTTCACCAAACTTGACCAAATATAGACATTAAAAATATATGAAAAATTAAACATTTTTTGGTGTATCAAAATCCCCCAAACTTAATTGTTACTTGTCCTCAAGTAACTCCTTTACTAAATAAAAATATGACTTATGGTAAAGAGGTTAACTTCTAAATTTTTATAATTTGGTTTACTAAAATATAATAGCACAACTTAAGAAAATTTTTTAACAACTCAGGTTAAAAATAAAAGTATAAGAATGTCTAGTAGTCTAGTTTATGATTTATGCTTCTCTATTCATTTAAAAAAAGAATTGTAGTTTTGTCATATTAAAGATACTTAGAATGTCCATATGAAAAAGAATTTCATGAGAACTTTATTAGTAAGGATGCTAATATTTAAATACAAGTTTAGAAATGTAATAAAGCATTTTTTCCTCTAGCTGATTCATGTGAAGCCAATTTTTTATTAGACATCTCCTCAAACTTCTCTTTATATACTTTTTCTTTTCTTTTGTTTTTGCTTTTACTTTTTTTTTATCTGTGAGGATTACTATATCTGGATAACCTTTAATAATTTTGAACTTTCACTATCCTCTTCTTAAATTTAAAAACTTTTCACATTCCTTCATATAATAAATTCATATTAGATTTGAAGATTTTTCATAAAGTTTCATTTCCATTTTTTTTATGAAACTCTAAAATTTTTAACACTTCATAAATACAATTTTCTTTACTTTAAATAGAAAAAGCATAGTCTTATTCTTTCATACTAAATACTTCAACTTAAGAATCAACCTTCATTATGGAAATCCTTTACTTAAGCTTAATATATATAGTTATAAACAAAAACATAGTTATCTAAAATTAGCCTCTAATACCAAAGGACATGTTAAATTAAATTTTTAAAAATATAGTTAATTGAGGACAAATAAAAATTATTTTCCTTCGTTTAAAAGAAAATTTTCTTCCCCCAAAACTTAAAGTTTTAAAAAATAAAGCATGCAGTATAAGTAATGTAGGGTGAAAGAAAATATTAAATACATTCAAAGGTACTAACTTATTGTTGTGGGACTTTAACCTTTGAAATTGAACTATGCAGGTACCAACAAAAAAGAGCAGATATATATAGCAATGTACAAAATTCAAATAACATATTTATATCAAAGGATTTATTGTATTAAAAGAAAGTGCTAAAAATTAATGGAAATCTAAAACATATATTCAGAAAAACTTAAATTAATGCTAACAAGTTCATGTAGAGTACACTACAAATAAGTAAAAGTACATTAACAAACTAACAAAAAACAACTAATAACAATCATAAAGAAAAACCAACATCAAGATAATCTTCCTCTTCATTAGTTTCTTCTTCTTCTTCTTCTCCTTTATCATCTTTCCAACCTTCTACATTCTCCTCATTCACATAAGGTGTAAATCTAGGATAGGTGGGGAATTCCACAGAATTGTCTACCTTCTTATGTTTGATCTGAGCATCATAGTAAGAAATATCAAATTCAACTTTCCTTTGCATGTAGGAATCATTATGAGAGTTTCTTGATTCCATGTATCTCGTCTGATTTTGCAGTGTCAAAATATCTCCTTATTGTATAATAATCTAGTCCATAATTTCTTGTAGAGAAAATGGACTAGAACTGGAAGGTTTAGATGCAGATGTAGAAGGTATGTCTCTACTTCCACTTCTAGTTCTCGGCCCAACATGTGCCTCATAGGTATGCACACTAGGCTTATTGATTGGCTTTAGGGGTTGTAATAATTTTTCTGAAGGATCAAACTCTACTCCTGATTACTTACATAAAGTAAAAATCAAGGTTGGGAATCCTAAACCTCTAGTGGTACTTCCTTTTGTATATGAGTGTGCATTGGTGTAAATCAATGAACCAATGTCAATTATCTTATGAAGTTGGATGCAGTAATTTAATATGGCTCTATATCTAGTCACTTCACATAAGTGATTTGTAGGAAGTAAGCATGCAGAAATGAAATGATGTTGTGCCTCAGACTGTGCGATAAGCTGAGATGTGGAAAAATTTTCCTTATTAATGTTCTTTATCTTCCATACACCTTTTCCTTCAGTGATAAATTTCATGACTTCAACTAACATTGAGTCAGAAACTTGAAACGAGGCATACTCGCACTGATCCTCATTCCTCAACTGGTATAAAGCATTAATTCTTGCAGGAGTGAAATCTATGACTTTACTTTGAACATAAATTAGATCAGCTGTAGCAGCATAGAGGTTTGCATAGAACTCTCGAACAATGTTTTCAACTGCTATATTAGTAAAGTAGCAGAAAGTCTCCCACTGCCTTGATACAATAAATCATTGAATCAATCGTCCTGGGCTGAAGAATGCTTGCTCTTGAGTCTAATTCTTCGTTGCAAAAAGCGAGTTGTAGTGGTATTATGCCTTCAGATTGATGAGTTTGCACTCGTCAAAGCCAAGTCTTCCAACCGTTCTTTACATTTTCGAAACCATAAATATCTAAAAATTCCAAAATATCTCTAATAATTCTTAGATAATGGTAAGATTAACTCCTAAAATTCAAACCATGGATAAAAAGCTTCACTTCATGGATTTTCCTTTCTTATTTCCAAAATTTTTCATTTTTAGTTTTTCCAAAATATAGGAGAAATTCATGATAAAAATAAAAAATTTCTAGGTTAGATTGAAGCACTTACCAAGAGATGATGAGATTTGGAATTTCCAAGCCTTAAAATCTTCTTCAATCCAAGTATTTTGATGCCCTAAAACGATTTTCGGCCCTAGCTTAGGAAGAAGATAAAGTTTGGAGTTCAACAACTGTGAAAAAAAAATATTTTCGCAGTTTTTAAACCTAACTAGGTCTTTCTGCACATCTTGCGTTGATGAGGGTGGAATCAGTTTGTTAATTTTGCAAATATTTTTCAATATTACAAAATACACGCGATAGATATAATATCAAATATGCAAATTAATGCAAATAAATCGAACTTTAGTGAAAATAGTTTTATCTTTTAAAAATATTTAAACTATCCAATCCACTTTTAAAAATAATGCAAGTATATGTAGCGCTCAAGTAATAAAGGGCTCTAATGGAGTCCTAGATATCGATCCCACAGGGAAGTTAGAAATGCCTATAAGTAAATTCTTATGATTATAATGTGAAGTACAATTTTTAAAACTACAAAAAGTAAAGTACAAAAATTTGAATATTAAGTAACAATGTGAATGCTAAATTAAAATGCAGTTGAAAGACAAAGTTAACTAAACTAAATGCTAAACTTTCAAAATTAAATTTTAAGAAAATTAAACAAAGTTTTTGTGACGGAAAGTTCAAATTTAAGAAAGCATCGTTTCCCATTACAGTGAGCATATGGATTACAAAGAAATTAAAATCATTTGAAAATATATATAAAAACTATTTTGTGTTAAATAGGAGCAATCCCATTCTTTACCCTCTTTCGAGGCATAAAAAACATTGACTAATCTAGAGTTTGGTCCCTAATTCTGTCGTTAGCCCGGGAGGATATCGGTTGCCACACTAGAGCTCCCACTGAGGGCTAACAGTCTCGCATCAGTTTCCAATCAACTAGGCTAAATTGGGGATTTTAATCTGTCACCTTAAAATCTCCAATTCTACATCCAATAAAGTATATTTCCCTATTTTTTTGCACTCAATTGCATAGATAAAATACTTTCACATGAAATCAAATGTGATTCTCCCTATATTGTACAAAATCATAGCCCTTTCAGAACATATGTTTCTCAACACATTTTAATATTTAAACTAGACAGATTGAAAAGTAATTGAAGATCAGAGTTCAAATCATCACAAATTATTGACATTTAAAACCGTATGAAACAAAATCAATTATTCACAAAATCATATCTCAAATTAGGGAAAAGGATAAAGAAGTCTACTCAAAATTTATATGAAGGATACGATAAAAAAAAGATTTCATATATAAAAACAAGTTTATAAAACAAAAGAAATAAAAGAACAACTTATCTCACAATCCTTCCCAAGTAAATCAGTAGAAGTTCTCCTCAAGTCTTTCTCTCCTTACATGCACTCTCAATTCTCTCTTAAAAGTGTAATGAAGAAGAAATCTCTAACCTTCTCTCACCTCTTACAATCCTTGAAGAAAATCTCCAAGCCTTTCACTTGTCTCTTCTCTTTTCACCCTTCATTACATGCCACACTCTCCCGCTCTCAAAACCTCCTCTTTTATAAAAGGTTGTCTTCCTCCAAAATGAATTCAAAATTCTCTCCAAAGTTCTATCCAAAAGTCAACTCTTTTGAATTTGAAAGACATGTTCATTGATTCAAGTAACATATCCCTTCATAAAAGAACCTTCTAAAGTGTCCAGATTGAATCACTCCAGTGGGTGTTTAAAACAAGTGACTCTTTGAAAATTTATGTAAAATTCATCTCGAACCACCTTAAGCCGCAAAAAGTCTTCTTTAGCACATCTTGTGCCAGCCTTCTGTCAAATGGTGCATCTGGTGCCATTCTAGTGCATCTTGCACCAGTTTGCTGAAGATCACGTTGTTCTAGGTTTTGGCGCATCTTGCACCAATCTGGTGCATCACGGGACAGTTCTCTGTATGTTGCTGCATCTTGTGCCAGAATCCCAAGATTCATTGTTTTGTTTCCAAATTTCATTATTTTTGCTACTTTTGCTCCAAATACCTAAAATGATATACCTACAACAAAAATATGAAAATACCCTTCTTTAAAGTGTAATATCATAAAAAATAAGCATAAAATATATACTTAAAACTACATATTATTTTGGTGTATCAGGTACTGTTTGGCACTAGTGCGAAAAAACTCTCGATTTCGCGTTTTCGCAACAAATTTTCACGCACTAAAACACATTGATCTCTAATTAGCCTAAATCTTCATTAGTGTCTAATTTTTAGTACTTTATAACAATTAATTTTTCAAAAACAACATAAAAACTCACTTTATATATATAAATCCAATTACAAACACTTAGCATTTTTTCTTAAACATAACTAAAAAATTAGCGCCACTAATCAAACCAACGATTCTACGCTGAAAATAAGAAATCCAAAGTCAATCATCAACTAAGCAATCCCATTCATGTAAGCAAAAAATAAACAAAAACACGCTTAAACACTTAAGCACACCTAAGCACACTTCGATCTCTTCAGTACTTTAAGTCCATCAAGCATCTTCACTCTCATTGCTTTGATCGTCTTTGATATCTCCCATCGATTGGTAATGAACAAATAAATTGTAGAAAGGGCTGCCTGGGAATTCTTTATTTGATTCATCTTCAATTCAACAATTTCTCGTATACAATCACGGTGTCCAATCTTCTACAAGTCTGGTAAGGTCAAATTGTTGTTTCATTGCCTAATCTAAATGGTCAAATTTAGTAGAAATTCCATCAATCTCGTTGATGATATGATTTATTTTCTTCTCCAAAATTTTAACTCTTTTCATCACAATATCCAAATTATCTAGTGGTGGTAGCAATAAAGTAGGTGTTGAATTCTGAGATGATTGATCCATAGGAGCATTCTCTTCTTCTGGATTCACTAAATTCAAAAAGTTAAAATTTAGGTCCAAAGGTTGCCATCGAAGAAGAAACTTTTCCCAATTATCATATGGAACTTGTGACTGGCTACATAGCAGAAAGATGGAAGAAGAATATCCAAGTCTAGTCAAAGCTTCATTTAATGCTAATCCTAAAATAGATTTTACAATCAAAGTTCCCACATCTATTGGCCTTTCAGTCTGAATGCAGTAATTCAGAATGACACTCTCCTTTGTAACTTTAATTAGTCTCATAGTGGGAAGTAATTTAGCAGAAATGAAGATATGACAAGGCTTAGATGAAGCATTTAAAAATAAGATGGAAAACATACATCACATTTAGCTTTTGCTTCCCAACCTATATCTTCATTTGTCAGAAATCTGTATATCTGTAAAGTTAGTGTAATGACAGATAGGGACATTCTCGATTAAAAATAACTCATTAATTCGAGAAGGATTAAGAGGTACTTCTTTGCGACACACATACACTACTCCTTGATTAATTCCATGGAGATTAGCATAAAACTCTTTTACCACAGGAACTACTACTACTGCAGTAGTGTAGCATAAGACTTCCCAACGCCTCTTCATTATGATATCTTCCACCACTATTTTCAGAACTTCTTGTCCTCGATTCAGAATCCCTTGCTCCTTAATTAGTTTCTTTTTCACCAACACTTTCTCATACAACTTTTGTGCATACCAATTCATTTTATCAGGATTAATAGTCTTTTCTAAGATTCTTTTATTTTCCCGATTAGATAATTCAACAAGAACACTTGTTTGGGGATGATAAGCAGTGGATATCCTATGTCGGATACTAAATTTTTCCATTAACTTTTCAATTATTATATTTTTAAAATGAGATCCACCATCAGTAATAATTACTCTCGGCATTTCAAACCTAGAAAAAAATATTTTTCTTCAGAAATTTTGAAACACTTCGAACATCACATCGTGGTAAAGGAACTGTCTCAGTCCATTTTGAAATGTAGTCTACTACAATCAATATGTATAAATTTCCAAATGAAGGCGCAAAAGGTCTCATAAAATCTAATCCCCATACATAAAAAATTTCTTCTTCCCATATAAAATTTAAAGACATTTCATTTCTTTTCAAAATATTACCTACTCGCTGACATCGATCACAAGTTCTTACATGCATATTAACATCTCTAACTAGAGTAGGCCAATAAAATATCGATTGAAAATTTTATGAGCAGTTTTATCAATTCCAAAATGTCCTTTGAATTCAAAGTCATGATATTTTTGAATACTTTGCAAGGTTTCATACACATCTTTGAATAATATGATATTTACATTGCTTACATAAATGAGGATCATCCCAAAAGTAAAACTTTGCATCATGAATTGATTTTCTTTATTGTTGTGGTGTTAAATCATTTGGTATAAGATCACTAACAATATAGTTAACAGTGTCCGCATACCAAGTTGTTTTCCTTTCACTAACAACAAATAATTTTGCATCAGGAAATTCTTCATTAATTTCTCTTTTAAAGTTAATAAATTATTCCTGTTCCAGTATTGATAAATGATCAGCTATTTTATTATCAATTCCTTTTCTATCAACTACTCCAAAATCAAATTCTTACATCAGAAAAATCCATATAATTAATCTTGGTTTTGCATCTTTTTTTGGCATTAAGTTATTTATAGCAGAATGATCGGTATGCACAATAGATTTAGTTTCAATATGATATGATCTGAGTTTATCAAAAGCATAAATGATTGCTAATAACTCTTTTTTCAGTAGTGGTAGTGGTATAATTAATTTGAACATCATTTAAAGTTTTACTAGCATAATATATAACTTTAAAAGTTTTTTCATATCTCTGCTCTAAAACAGCTTCAATTGCCACACATTAATTCAAATGGTTTCTCTCAATCACTTGGAACAATTATAGTTGTTGTGATTAGTTTTTCCTTTAGAAATTCAAAAGCATTTAGGAATTCTTGATTAAAATTAAATTTGACATCTTTTTCTAAAAGTTGGCGGGTTTAATAATTTTTAAAAAATTCTTTATATATCGCCTATAGAACCTAGCTTGTCCTAAAAAACTTCTAACCCCTCTCACAGTAGTTGGTGGAGGTAATTTAGCAATAACTTGAATTTTTTTCGAATCTACTTCCATAGCATTTTTAGATATTTTATGTTCAAGTACTATTCCTCCTACAACCATAAATTAACATTTTTCCTAATTCAGTACTAAATTTATTTCTTCACATCATTCCTGAACTTTTGCTAAATAATTTAAACATGCTTCAAACAATTTTCCAAACACAGAAATGTTATCCATAAAAATTTCTATTCATTTTTTAATCAAATCACAGAAAATTGACATTATGCATCTTTGAAATGTCGCAGGCGCATTACATAAACCAAATGGCATCCGTCTAAAAGCAAAAGTGCCACAAGGACTAGTAAATGTTGTCTTCTCTTGATCCTTGGAAGCAATAAGAATTTGGTGATATTCGGTATATTTGTCCAGAAAATAGAAATATTTATGACTGGCTTGTCCGTCCAACATTTGATCCAAAATAGGTAGAGGAAAATAATCTTTCCTAGTGGTTGAATTTAATTTTTGATAGTCAAAACAAATTCTCCAACCAGTGACTTGCCTTGTTGATATTGGTTCATTCTTCTCATCTATAACAACAATCACTCCTTTCTTAGAAACACAATGAATTGGACTAACACAAGCATCTAACAATTTTAAATTAGGTTAAATAATTCTAGCATCTAACCATTTTAAAATTTCTTTCTTTACCAATTCTTTCAGAATTTGGTTTAATCTTTTTTGAGAATCAGCTCTCGGTTTATGATGTTCTTCAAATAAATTTTTGTGCATAGGACTTGAAGTACTGATTTCTTTAATATAAATTAATGCCCATCCAAAAGCTTTCTTATATCTTTTAATGTTTAAAATAATTTTTGCTCTTGCAATTTAGTTAATGTTAAGGATACTATAACAAGAAATGTAGACCAATCTCCTAAAAATTAATACTTTAAAAGTGAAGGTAGCATCTTCATTTCAAGTTTAGGTGGTTTTTCTATGGAAAGACTAAGATTTTTACTTCTCTCTCTAATATTTAATTTTTTAAACTTTTCTTGAATATAATTTAAATCCTCATTATTTACTTTAATAAATTCATCTTCCATTCTGTCTTCAACTTTATACTCCAAATATTCTTCTTCATTTCTTTTTTCAAAATTTTTAAAGAAATATTCATTACATAAATCATTGTTAATCTCCATTCTGAAGCATGCATCATCTTTTCCATTTGTTGGATATTTCATAGATTTTGCTATATTTAATGTAACTTCCTAATCATTGACTCTCATCGTTAATTCACCATTTCACACATCTTTTAAGGCTTTTCCAATAGCAAGAAAAGGAATTCCTAAAATAATTGGAATTTATTTTTCTTCCTTCATATCTAATATAATGAAATCTACAGGAAAGATAAATTTATCCTCTTTAACCAATACGTCTTCTATAACTCCTTTGCAATAAGTAATTGAACGATCAACTTACTGAAGTGTTTCAGTGGTAGGGGAAAGTTCTCCTAATCTGAGTTTTCTAAAAATGGATAATGGTATCAGATTAAAACTAGCTCCCAAATCACATAAAGCTTTTCCAAAAAATCTTTCTCCTATAGCACAAGGAATTGTAAAGCTACCAAGATCTTTATGTTTTTCAGGAAACTTTTTCTGAATTATTGCACTACACTCTTAGCTTAGTACAACTTTTTCATTAACAATAATCTTCCTTTTCTTATTAAGTTTATCCTTCATAAACTTCACATAACTTTGCATTTGTTCCAGGGCTTCAACAAAAGGAATTTTAATGGTTAACTTCTTAAAAACTTCCAGGAATTTAAAAAAATTTTTATCCGAATTTTACAGTCTTAATCTTTGAAGAAATGGAGGTGGCAGTTTTTGTACAATAATTCTCATTGGTTCAATATGATAGTCTAGTTCATGTTTAATATCTTTTTCAGAATTTTCAATTTCCCCTCTTTCCTTCTCAACTTTAATATCCTTTTGAATTTTTATTTCCAATTATTTTCCACATCTCAAATGAATAACCCTAATTTTCTCTTTATTATGGTCTTTTGGGTTGACCTCAACATTATTGGGCAAAGTTCCCAAAGGTCTATTGCTCAGTGCAATAGTGATATGCACTAACTGATTTTCCATGTTTCTAATTGCAGTTCCTTGGCTATGTAATTGATTTCCCATTTGTAATATTAATGCTTCCATCAATAATTTCTTCTCCTTAATTCATGGATTGATGTTAAAACTTGGAGGATAATAAGTTTTAGGATTAATATTTCCCTGGCTATTTAAATTTCCTAATGAATTCACATTGTTCCCCCATTGCGGATTTAAGATTATTATTGTTCCAATTCAGATTAAGATGATTCTTCCAACCTGGATTATAATAATTTGAATAAGTATTATTACCTCAATTATTTATGGCATTTAAAGTTTCATAAGATGGTTGAAAATCTATCATTTACCCTAATGAATTTTTCTCAATCACAAAAGGTGTTTGAGAATAATTCATTCCAATTTGATCTATTTTCCTTAGACCTAGCAGCAATTTGACCAGCCATAGTAGACATAACATCAGAATCATGAACATTAGCTACTCTTTTAGGATTTAGCCTTTCAGATGGTCACTGAAAATTGTTAGTAGTCATTTCTTCAACTAAAGAATATGCTTCATCAAACGATTTTGCATTAATGAACCATCCACAACAGCATCAATAATAGATCTAAGAGATCCCACTAATCCATTATAGAATGTTTGAATTATCAATCAATCAGGTAAAACATGGTGTGGACACTTCCTAAGGATATCCTTAAATAGTTCCTAGGCTTCATAAATTGATTCCCCTTCAAACTGACAAAAATATGTAATATCATTTCTAATTTTAGCAGTTTTAAATGATGGAAAATATTTTTCCAAGAATATTTGAGATAAATCTCCCCTAGTTTTGATCGATCTAGGTGTTAATGAATTTAACTTTGCCTAAGCTTTATCCCTTAATGAGAAAGGAAAAAATTCTAAGTCTGACAAAATCATCCGACACTCCATCATATTTAAATGTAGCACATAGTTCTAGAAAACTTGCAAGATCTTAATTAGAATCTTCAGATGGTATTCCCCAAAATTGGTTATTTTGCACCATTTGGATGAAAGCTGGTATAAGTTCAAATGAATTCGTAGCAACAACTGAGGTTTGAATACTCAAGTGAATTTGATCTGCTGTCAAGTCAACTTAATCTCTTAAAGGTCTTTGTTAATGCTCCATTTTGTTCAAATTAATATTTTATTTTTCTTATATTTGAATTTTTTTTAATAGTTCTTTCTAATTTAAAATCAAAAGGTAGTAATCCTTGAGATCCTAAACTATGCATAGAAAATCACAAATAATATATAAATAATTAAAAAAAACATTTACACAAAATAGCTTTAATAGTTCAAATACAATCTTTATAATATTTAATTAGAGTTTTACCCTTACGCTTAATTTGCCAATAGTTTTAATTTTGTAATCCCAAAATGCGTTTCCAATATTTTAATTTAATAGGTCATAAACACAAGTATACATATTGCTCAAGTAATATAGGGCTCTAATGGAGTCTTAAGTATCGATCCCACAAGGAGAAGCTTAAACTCTTAATTAAAATGACCTAAATAGATAGAATAAGAGCTACAATAGCTAAAAATATGATAACTAAAGTTAAATCTGAAATGAAATTCTAACAAAACTAAATCTACTATGCTAATTTTGCAAACTTAGAAGTCAAATCTACTATAGGTCAGTTAAGTAATTTTAACGAAGGTTTCAAATTTAAGAAAAGTGTCTTTCCCAATTACAATAAGGTTGTACCTAGTGAAGAATATAATCTAGTATCAATTACATGTGACAAATACGAGCAATAATTTCCTTTAATCCTCTGGTCAAATTAATTACATGTGTTAAATAATGTGTGGACGAAAATTCAAGAGTTCACTTAAACACCCCTTCAAAATTCATCCAAATTTAATGTATTTTGTGAAATAACCATCTCGGCGCTATATTGGCACCGACTGGCGCCATTAGGCACTAGTCGTGCTTCATATAGGTGTACTGGCGCCGTTCAATAGTAGTTCTGGTGTTATTCGGCGTCAGAGCATTTCTTTTCTCTTTTTGTTCCAAATTTCATCCTTTTTGCTCTATTTTAATCCAACTCCCCAAATTGAGTATACCTGCATCAAAAACATGAAAATACCTTTCTTTAAAGAATACCTTTCTTTAAAGTGTAATTTACCTGCATCAAAAACATGAAAATACCTTTCTTTAAAGTGTAATTTCACCAAAAATGACCAAATATAGACATTAAAAATATATGAAAAATTGAACATTTTTTTGATGTATCAACAGACTACATTATCAAAGTTCTGAGGGCCATCATAGCCATAACAGGAGTTTGAGACCCACAAGAGCAGAACCCACCTCAGAAGGTGGCATTGACACTTGATAGCCAAAAATTGAATCCCGGTCTTAAGGAAGTCAGCGACTCAAAATATCAAGATAGTGTGGGATCACATAGATGGCAAAGGTAGTGAGCAGAGTGCACCAAAGTGCCACAACAGTCAGAGAACGCTTTCTCCCTTCAAACACCTCGAGTGAAACCCCAAAAAAAATTCAAACTGTCAGCCTTAAAAGGCTATAGAGGACTGTTAAACCCTAATGATTGTATTGATGCATTTGAATCAGTCGTATGTGATACACCTAAAATAAATAGTGTTTATACACATTTTTAGACCTATTTTTTTAGATATTGTGCTTTAATGAAATGTATTTGTTTGTTTTTCTCTTAGATACAATCTAATGGATGAAAATATTAAAAGGAGCAAAAAGGGTCAAATTTAGAGAAAAAACGAAGAAAGATGCAAAAATGAACTGGGCCGCCCATGCGCCCAGGACTCATGCCTAAGCGCCAGGTACCTCATGCTTAAATACCAGAAGTAGTTATTTGATGATTCATTAAATTTAGATGATTTTTTTAAAAGGTGTTTGAAGCAACCCTTGGTAAAAATGTGGGAAATATCCCATGGGCACGAATATTCATTCAATTGGCTTTTGAGGTGGCAACTTCTAGAAGATTCATTGAATGGAGACGCATTTAGAAGGGACACCAAGGAACCTTTTGGATTTTATTAAATAAGACTTAGATCATCAAGACAAGGGGCCAACCATTCATCAGATTTTACTGCCTTCATCAAACCAAGTAACTGCAGCCATCGCCGGCCACTTTCTTTTTATTTTGAGTGTTTGTTTGTATTGTGAGAGAAGAAAGAGAATTCAAAGGAACTTCAAGATATTTGGTTGAGAGGATTTGAGATAAGTGTTTATCTTTGTGACTTCACTTGATTTTAATATAGATTCTTGTTTGTGTGCATGATTTCTACTTCTAAACTCATGTGTGGTTGTGTTTTCTCCATAGAATCTGAATAGTTTTCTTTATCTTTTTCCTTAAAATGTTAAGTGATTAAGTGTTTAAATGATGTTGTGTGAAGTATTAAACTTCAATGCTAGAAGAAGTTATGATTATTTGAAACCTTGTACTTCATTTACTTCTTGATTTGCCCAACTAAGGTGTTAATACTTATTACGAGAATATGTAAGATCTGAGATGGTATTTTCTCAATCAAAAAATGATTAGAATAACATATTAATTTCATGAATAAGAATGTAGTTCATGGGGTTGAGTGCAAATAAATAGGAAATAAACTTTTTAAGGGTGTAGAATTAGAGGACTTTAGAGTGACAGGCTAAAGCCCCCAATTTGAGTTATAGTTTTAGGTTTTGATAAGAGATATTAGCCCCCAGTTGGAGGGAGAAGATGTAACTATAGAGTGAGAGCTAGTATCTTCCATACCTAACCGATCTTCAAGACTATTCAAACTATTGATTAACCAATGTTTTTTATAGAATCTCTAGAAGCTTTTGTAATTCTATTCCTCAAAATTGTCTGCACTAAGATTTCGACCATTTCTTGACTTATATGTGACTTCCACAATAGAATTTTATACTTATTACTGATTCATTATAAGATGAAAGATATTTTCATATTTAGTGCTTTTCTTTTACAAAAACTTAAGTTATCCAAATATTTAGTTAAGTTTAAGTTTATTAATTGCTTACTTTATTTTCATAAATCAAAAATTACAAAAAGAATCACATTTTTATTCCTATTATAGCCTCTTAAGTTTAAGTAAGAATATTTTATAAATTAAACATCTAATTGCACACATCGCATTTTACATATATACCGAAGAATCGACACCAAGTTTTTGGTGTCGTTGTCGGCAAGAGTTAAAGTATAGAAATTTGCAAAATTTTCAAAAGAGTTTTTAGAAAGAAAAAAATTTCTATTTTCTTAAAGTCTTATTAAAAGTAAAGTGTAAATTTTGAATATTAAGTACTAAAGTTAATGCTATATAAAATGCAGTTGAAAGAAAAAAGTTAACTAACTTAAAACTAAACTTTCAAAAGTAAAATTACGAAAACTAAACAATGTTTTTGTTGATGGAAGATTCAAATTTAAGAAATCATCCTTCTCCTTTTCAATGAGTATATGAATTGTGAAGAAATTAAAATAAATTAAAAATATATATAAAAAATTGTTTGTGCTAAATAGGAGCAATACTATTCTTTACCCTCTTCTGAGTGCTATAAAGAACATTGACTAATCCAGAGTTGGTCCCTAATTCCGTAGTTAGGCTAGGAGGATACCGACTGCCACTCCAAAGCTCCCTCTACTCCCTCCCCTTAGGGCTAACAATCCTGCATTAGTTTCCAATCAACTGGACCAAATTGGGGATTTTAATCTATCACCTTAAAATCTCAAATTTTGCATCCAACTTTCCCTATTTATTTGCACTTATTTGCACTAAATCCCATGGATGACATACTCTCTCATGAAATCAAATGTCACTCTCCCCCTATTATAGAAATCATAGCCCTTTTCAGAACATATATTTCTCAACATGTTTTAACATTTCAATTGGCCAGATCAAAAAGTAAATGAAGATCAGAGTTCAAATCATCACAACTTATTAACATTTAAAACCATAGAAAACAAAATCAATTCTTCACAAAACAATATCTCAAAGTAGGGAGAACTACTCAAAAGACTACTCAAAATTCATGAGAAGGATACGACAAAATAAGGATTTCATTAATAAAAATAAGTTTACAAAACAAAAGAAATAAAAGACATAACTCATCTCATAATCCTTTCCAAGAAAATCCATAGAAGCTCTCTCTAAGCCTTTTTTTCTTTACAAACACACTTAATTCTCTCTTAGAAGTGTAATGAAGAAGAAGTCTCTCACCTTCCCTCTCCTCTTACAATCCTAGAAGAAAATCTCCTCTCCTTGCCTTCAACGCCACCACCTTCTTGCCTTTTTGTCCCCCTTCCAGCTCTCTCCCCACTCTTTGAAGTCTTGTTCTTTTATTAGGGGTTGCCTCCTTTCAAAAATAATTCAGAATTCTCTATAAAATTTTCTCCAAAAGTCAACTCTTTTGAATTTAAAAGAAGTTTCATTTGGAATTTAAAAGAAGTTTCATAAAAGAAGTTTCATTTGATCCAAGAGACAAATCTCTTCATAAAAGAACCTTCTAAAGTGTCTAGATGCATTGAGTCATTGCAAGGGGTGTTTAGAACAAGTGTCCTTTGAATATTCATGCAAAATTCATCTCGAACTGCCTTAATCTTGAAAAATTCATATGTGGCACATCATGCGCCAGCTCTTTGTCAAACAGCACATCATGCGCCAATCTGGCACATCATGCGCCAGAATTCCAAAATTCATTATTTTGGCTCCAAATTTTGTCCTTTTCGCCATCTTTTCTCTAAATGCCTAAAAATGATATACCTGCAATAAAAACATGAAAATACTCTTCTTTAAAGTGCAATATCATAAAAAATAAGCATAAAATATGTGTTTAAAATAGTATATTATTTTAGGGTATCAAAATCCTCCAAACTTAAATGTTACTTGTCCTTAAATGACACTTTTACTATATAAAAACATATGACTTAGGATAGAGATTTACTTATAACTTATATACTTTAGTTTAATAAATAGAATAACAAAATTTAAGAAAAAATTTTGATCAACTTAGATTCAAACTCTAAGTCTAGGAATACTTAGTAGTCAAATTTAAGATTTCTGAATCTTTATTCATTTCAAGAAGAATTGCGATTTCTCATATTAAGGACATTTAGAACATTCATATGAAAAAGAACTTTATTAAAACTTTACTAGGAATGCTACTAATATTCCAATACAAGTTTAAAAAATTTAATAAAGCTCCTTCCTTAAGTTGATTCAAGTGAAGCCAATTTTTAATTAGGCTCAAGCTTCTTCTCACTTATTTTTCTTTCCTTTTCTTTTTTTTTCCTTTTCCTTTTTTTTATCTTTTAGGATCTCTTTTTTTTATCTTTTAGGTTTATCTTTTAGGATCTTTTCAATCCATTTTTTTCTTTTTCTTTTTCTTTTTCAAGTGGGATTACTATATATGGATAGTCTTTAGTAATTTTGAACTTCACTATCATCTTCTTAAAGTTAAAACTCTATACATTGCTTCCTTTATAAATTCATATTAGTTTATGATTTTTCATAAAGTCTCATTCTTTTCTTCTTACATGAAACTCTAAATTTCTTAATCTTCAAAAATACAACTTCCTTTACTTTAAATAGAAAAGCATAGGCTTATCTTATCACAACAAATATCTATAACTTAGAATTGACCTTCATTAGTAAAAAAATAAATGACCTTCATTATTAAAAACTCTTTACCTAAATTTACCACAATATTTATAAACATAAGTATAACCATTTAAAGTTAAATCTTAATATCCCAGGTCATGTTAAATTTATTTTTAAGAATATAGTTAATTGAGGACAAAAAAATTTAGTTTACTTTTTTTTTAAAAGAAAATTTTCTTCCCCCCAAACTTAAGTTTTTAATTAATTTTAAAAAAAGTTTTATTATAAAATTTTAGTAGGTGAAAGAAAACAGTAAATGCATAAAAGTAAAAACTGACCTGTAGAGAATTTCTAATTATGAAACTGGGTTCTGATATAATGCAGGTTCCAACTTAAAAAACATACAGGCTTTAAAGCATTAGATAAAACATTATATATTCTAAAGAATTTGCTGAGAATTAAAAACAAAAATATGAAGACTAAAAAACTAAACTAAAAATACTAAAAATGCAGAAAAAGTAAAAGTCTACAATTATTATTGCAATTATGTTCACAACACAACATGAAAGTTTTTACTACAATACTTCTCAAATGAAAATACAACACATTATAATCACAAATAACAAAAAAAAAACAAAAACAAACTACACTAGACTCATAAAAATTTCATTTTTCATCTCCTTCCTCCTCATCATCATTTTCTTCTTCTTCTTCTTCCTCATCTTCTTCCCAAATAGGAGCATAGGGAGTAAAACTGGGGCAAGGAGGAAATTCCACATTGGGTTCACCCCTAAAATGTCTCACCATAGCATTCTCAAAATCGATATTATGTTGAACTCTCCTCTGCTAAAATTCATCATTATAAGCATTTTTGCTCCAATCTCTCCCAACTGACTTTGAATATTAATTATGTCCATTTGTTGAATCATGAGTTGGTTTATAATGTTTTCTAATGATGCAGGGAGAGAAGTAGATGCCCTTGCAATAGATGTAGATGGTATATCCCTTCTTCCACACCTAGATTCAATAAATGATTCAACTCTTTGACTTATATACCTCCCAGTAGGATTCTGTGGTTGTAATCTTTCTTCGTTTCTATGGGACTTTAATCCTGATTGTTCACATAAAGTGAAAATCAAAGCAGGGCATCCCAAACCACTTGCTGTAGAGCTACCAACTATACTTCGAGCATGATGAATTGTATGTGCACCAACATCTATTACTTTAATGTTTTAAATGCAATAGTTCAATACAACTCTATCTTTCATAAAATTGGTAAGATGATTTGTTGGCAATAATTTAGCAGAAATAAAGTGATGCCATACCTTTGACTAGCTAGTCAACCCATACCTTTGACTATTTGACTAGCTAGTCAACATGGAAGCAGGGAAGTTAATTATTTTGCTATTCTTAATCTTCCACTCTCCTCTTCCATCAATTAGAAAAGCAAGCACTTCATCCAGTGATGAATCGGTCATCACGAATGCAACATATTCATAAAAAAATACACCCCTCAACCCATAAAAAGTATTGATCCAATCAGTGGTAAATTCAACTTGTTTACCTCTAACCAGTATATGGTCATTAGCAGTGAACCTCAAGTTAGAATAAAACTCCCAAATCATGGGTACAATTGCTACTACAGTGAAGTAGTAGAATCTTTCCCAATTTCTGGCAAGGATCAACCTTTTGATCTCGCCACCCAGCTTTGCAAATGTCCATTCTTGGATCAATCTTCTGGTCTCCATTTGAGTATTGTAACTATGTTGGGCATTGAAGAAAACGATTCTTCGTGAATCAAAATCTTTGGATGACCTTCCTCTCTTAACTCGGGGAGTCATTGGAAATTCTATGAATATCCAAATAACTTCCAAATAAATTACTAAATAAAAAATCTAACTCCTCAAGAGAGATACTCCTCAAGAGAGATCACTCCTCAAGAGAGATCATTTGGTAAGAAACTTTTTACCATGAGTTTTCTTCAAGCTTTTTCATAAAAAATCACAAATTTTGGATCTTTCATAATGTAGAAAAAATCCTAGGTGAAAATAAAAAATTTCTAAGTTAAAGTGAAGCTCTTACCAAGAGAAGCTGAAATCTAAAATTTTTGGTCTCCAAAATCTTCTCTGCCGTCCTCAATAAGAAGCCCAGTCAAGGTTTAAAGGTAGGGGATGACACAAGCAATGAAAATGGAGCTTGTTTGTGTAATTTTGTGGTTTTCTAGGTGATCTGGTGTGTTCGGGTTTTTGGCGCATCATGCGTCAGTGCTCTATAAATTGACGCATCATGCACCAATCTGACGCATCATGCGCTAGAGCTTAAATTCACGAGATTTTGGTTTCTGTCAAAATCTGCTCCGTACCACTTTCAACCTCTAATTAACTCAAATAAACATTTCTAAGTATATGTAAACATCATTCTAACACCAAACTTTCACAAACAACATAAAACTCACTTTTATATATAAAACCTGCACTAATACAAACTAACTGTTTTCAAGTCAACAAACATCGAATTTAGTGCTCTAAAGCAAACCAAGATCCTAACACTGAAATCTAAACATCAAAATACAAATCATAAACATAGATAGTGCAACAATGTAAAGAAAATGCAATCTAACTCAACAAATTAAAACAACAAGTACTAAACAAAACATTCCATGCATAAATTAAGTTCAAACATCTTCTTCACTCTCATCCTCCTAGATATCTCCCATTGATTAGCAGCGCACATACAGGTTGTAGAAGGGCTGATATGGAAACTCATCAGTTGAATCCTTTCCAATCCAAGAATGTTTCTTGAACATAGGTACCAAACCATATTTAATACGCCCAGTATGTTCAAAATGTTCTTTAAGCATCCAATCTAGATGACCCAGCATATCATAAATGTTCCCAATCACATGCATAAGATTATGCACCTCTTTCTCTATTTTCTTAATTCTCTTCAAAAGTGCATTCAAATTATAGTAGGGTAGAATAGGTGATGAATTCTGAGATCCTTAATCCATCAACACATTCATATCATTTTCATCTTCCATTCCAATACAACTACAATAGACTTTAGGATCCATCGGCTTTCAATGAAGAAGTACTTTTCCAAACTTTCATAAGGTACTTGCGATTGACTGCACAGCAGGAAAATAGTGGATGAATGTCCGAGTCTAACTGCATATCCATTTACAATCAAATCCAAAACCAATTTTACAATTATGGCTCTGATATCAGCAGGTTTTCTGGTTTGAATACAATAATTTAAAATAGCCCTCTCCTTTGTTACCTTACTGATCTTCATGGTGGGTAGTAATTTCGATGCAATGATGAAGTGTCATGCCTTAGAAGTATGATTTAACAATGATGATGAAAAACTTACATGTCCATCATCTCTAGCCTCTCAATTCGCATCTTCATCCATAAGGTACCAGTAGAGTTCATTCATATTCTCTCTCATAGGGGTAAAATTTGCATAATGACGGATAGACACACGACCCAAGGAAAATATGTTGAGATTTTCATACCTATTTTATACTGTTTTTCATGATATTACACTTTAAGGAAAGGTATTTTTTGATGTTTTGTTGCAGGAATGATGAATTAGGGTCATTGGAACAAAAAAATGCAAAAAGGAGTGAATCTGGAACAAAAAGGACCAAAATGTGAAAATTTAAACTAGGCCGCCGACGGCGCCCTAGACCCCGCCGACAACGCCCTAGACCCCGCCGAAGGCAATGCATCATAATTAGAGGACTTTTAATACAAAGACTATAACTTGATATCATGTAAGAAAGTTGAATAACCATATTTTGATAAATTTACCATGCTTTTATTTTCTGCTTCCATATTCCACTTTCACGTGAGTTTCATCCTCGTTTCTAAACATAATCAACCAAATATGTCTTCTTTTCACATGCATATATGGTTCAGCCAGGAGAAGGAGGTAAGGAATCTAGGGAGTAAGGGAAGTGCTAGAGAGAGTTCCTAGAGATTAGAAAGGTTCCATAGAAAGGTTCCAATCTTCAAGGGATTGTAAGAGTGGAGGGAAAGTGAGAGATTTCTTCCTAAGTGAGAGATTTCTTCC